>NC_090900.1:3908974-4088600 GCF_040956055.1 Brachionichthys hirsutus | reverse complement strand
GCAAACAGTCCTGCAGGAGGAAAGCGCATCTGAAATCTTTTGTCGACGGGTGACTCATGAGGAGGAGCACCTCAATCTGGGTGGGGGGGGGGGGGGGGGGGGGGTGCAAAAATAGATCGTAGGAATAGAAATAATTGATGTGCGAGGAGATGATTGGGAAGACAGGAAAACAATGATTTGGACTGCGGCGACATTCTGAGGCGACATTCATGGTCCCAAGAGGATGAATGTAAACGATGTCGATCAGATTGGTATTTCCTCCTTTAGTTTGCTCTTGTTAGCGTGCTGACATCAGCAGTAAACTCTACCGGTGTGTTTACATTGAATGAAATGCATGTTTTCAGCTCCATCTGACTCGTGTTAATGTCACCACGGGATCGTTTGTGTCAACGATCTAGCAAACCTCCAACGGCGTTCTGACCTGCTATATCAGGAACTTCACTGTCGGATCTAGGTCCAAGCACATTTAGGGGAAGCTTGTTCACTATTTCCCCACCAGTGTCCTACTCATGTCTGCAAAACGTCAACGGCGATAGGCTTTTCTATTTCTTGCACAGCTTGAAGTTTCCGTTGAATAAACTAAAATTACATATTTTAATAATACAAGTTGTGACCCCGGAGAAAAGCTGCAAAGCCGGTCACGTCGCTAAAGAGTCACTTTTGTGTGAATGACTTTACTTTTTTACCTTTTCGTCCTCCTAAAAACAAAGGAATAGCACGACTGTAATGGGCCGTGCTTCGGTTTGGTAACTCCCTACAAAAAAGATGAGAACTCCAATGACAATGTCATCAGTCCTGCTCTCAAAGCTGAAAACCAAAGCTCTATGACAGCAGCTTCACGTCCCGCTGTCTTACTTAGACCCCCGCCATCAACACCGTCAGGCACTCCCCACTAACCGAAAGGGCAAATGCTCCCAGGAGCGTCACCCAGCCCATCGTGTCTGAGAGGAGCCCGTGATGCTGATGCTGCGTCTGCCGAGAGAGGATGGGCACACAGATTATACTTTCTCTTTCAGTGTGTATGTATATACATATATACTGAAACACATTGTAATACATATTGCTTGTACCTGTAAATGCTCACTGGAGTGGGGGGGGGTCATACTGAATCCCTGTTAGTAAAACCAGCAGCAACACGATCGCTGGTCCTTCAGGTTTAACTCACTATTTAAAGTAAATGTGTCCTGACAAGCCTCCCACCAGTCACCCGAGAGAGAGCGCACCGCGGCGAGCATGGCCACTCAGCAAATTCACACTTAACATTTCATTCCTCCCACTTGGACACAATGAATTATACATCCCTGATCCTCCCGCATTGATTCAGCCAGACAAAACGCCCTTAACATTAAATGTTAAATGATTTGTGGGTCTGCTTCCACACCGCCGGGACGACGCACGCCGCTTTCACCATATCGCTCTGATTCTGACATTCTCCTTCTATCCTTGCCCCCCCCCCTGTTATCTGAAATAATCTCCAGACCCCTTTACTTTCTATTCATCATATCCGAGAGGGGCGGGAGTTGACATTTTTATAAAATCCATCTGCAGGGGTAAAAGTAGTGAGGGAGAATGAGACGGAAAAGAAAGGCAGGAGTTTCAAATGAAACCGGCTCTGCTGTTTCCCCCTTGTCCCACCTCGTCAATGCCATTTCAATTGAAAAGCGCAGTGGTAATTAAATTCCAGCAGGGGTTAGGGGCAACTGTGCGGCACACTGAAGGGGGGGGGGGGGTGGCAGCCCTGACATAAAGATGACACAATTCAATAGGACAGAGGGGGCCAGGCGGAAAAGAAGGGAGGGTGACAAATGTTTACTCACCTTCACTGCCGGATTCGTATTATACTCGATCTTCATGGCATTTACAAAATAGAAAATGAAATGGATATTCAGACTTAAAGGAATCCCTCGATGACCTTTTCCCCAAATCAGGGATATAATAATAATAAAAAAAATCTGTCCTTTGCGTCTGTGGCGGATCAACAATCGGGTTGGGGGGTGGGTGGGGGGGGGGAATTTGGAAAAGCTGCTGTGCATGTGCGTCAGTGTCAGCACAAATTTGTGACTCACAGACGGGCGCTGCTTGTTGTTCACATTATCGTGGCGCTAATCCAGAGGCCCCAGAGAGGCCACACACTCCTGCTGCCCCCCCCCCCCCCCTGTGTCCTCTGAGCCAAACACAGCCAGCTCGTCTTTAACTAAGGAGGTGAACAGTTAGGTGGACTGAATTATTCAAATGCTCTTCTTACAATGAGAGACGTTTTATTGAAATTGTTCTGTGAAAGGTAACAAAATTCTTTGGTTTCAGCTTCATTTTAAATACATCTTATCTTCAGTGAAGATCAAATCAACATATGTCACATGTCTGCACCATAATAATTAGTTCATTTTGTATTATATACCAGTGAGCAAGCTCTGTTTACTGCAGTACTACTCACAGGACTCAGCTTGTTCAGGCATATTCCAGAAATATCAAATCAATCCCTTTCATAAACCTCTCCTTCAATCTGAGATTATAGATAGATAGATAGATAGAGTAAATCTATATATACACACACACACACACATCAGCTTCTTTCCTCCATCATCATTTTCATGTAAAAAGAATTTCCAAATGATCACTTTCAATCTACCAGTTATTACGAGTTGCAATGCCTGCAGTGAGCAATTACCCATGATCATTTAATCCAGTGATAGGCTGGCCCTCCTGCTTTAAATATCTGGATGAAATCATAAATTAATACTGCCAGAGCTTCACTTACACATGAATCAATTTACCAGAGCCTCGTCCAATTAATCCTGTCATTTAAAAATAAATAAAAACAGCTTCTGTGGGACTTTGATGCCACCTAGTGGACAACGCATTCAGTGCGTCTATTCACGCTCCTGAGAACGTCTGACATTTCGACGCGCCATGGGATTCTTATCCTAGAAATCCATTCATCCTCAGGCGTAGTTTGTTACAGAGAAGTTTGGGAGCTCTGCCCAGCTGTCCCTCAACTAAATGCATTAGTTAAGCATCAAAACCACAATCAAACAATCAGCGGGTATAGTCTCTCTCTCTCTCTCTCTCTCCTGGAGTCACATCTGGTGTTCAGTAACGGTTTAATATCTGCAAAATGTCTTCCTTAACAGAGAGGGGGGAGTGCTGCTGGATGCCAGGCCCACCGATACTCGTTTCCCAGCAGTCAAAGCCGCAGTCTTTTAATTCCTGCACTGTCGCCTGGACAACAGAGGAGTCGGTCTCTATAAAAAAAAGAATATTAATAAAGTCATGTCACAGTGAGATAAAGTAATTACATGAAAAAAAAATGGAACGGAAAACATTGAAATCGCAGTGCAGCTCGTCTTTTACGTCACTCCACAATGTAGCTTCCTCGGATGCTACAGCTCATATAGAACATGGCAACGGCTGCTATCAGTAAAATAGGTTTATTAAAGTGCAGACACAATAAATACATTTGTAAATCTATTTGCATGCCTTTCTTCCTTGTCTGTGGACCTTAGAAGTTATACCACATACACACCACCAGGAGGCAGTAGCACTTCCTGGACTAGTCTTTTTTTTTTTTCCTGAATGAAACACTCTTACGCTTCCACTTCTCTACATTGGGGAGCGTAACAAAAGTTATCAAGAGTCTCGTCCGAGTTGTAACTCATCACAAATAGATTTACTGCAATAATAGCCCCATAATAAACAGGGGCGGTGCAGTCACCAGACATTAAAGCCCTCTCTGCCGTTCCTGCCACTCAAGTCGTCGTTTGACAATGGATCGTTTCAGAGGTAATGAGTGTTTGAGTGGGACATTTGCTGTCAACACGCAAACTGACAAACGGGCTCATCTAGCCTTCCTCGTCGAGTTGGTTTTAATTTTATTATGTACTGGAGAAGGAGGTCTGCAGTACATGGGACCAAATACATGCACAAAACACCCATTTGAACAGGGAAAATATTCGAAAAAAATATCCTGTCCAAGAGATGTTTCCACGGGCAAAGCTAACCTAAAAGGTCCTCTGTCAGTGGAAAAACATGACCCTGCTTTAAAAACCGAAAATTAATTATTTGATCACACTGAAAGCAAAAGTTTGAAATAATGATATTGATCTGATGTGATCTGACGTCACGTTAACGAGCCCCAACCTTTATAAACACATTTTGAAAAAGTAAAAGTTCCAACAGCACCTGGTCTCAGAAGGGTGACGCCACATCCGCCTCCCCCGGCCCCGGTTAGCTTGCTGTGGAGCCCTTTGGCCAGTGTGACCCGGCACAGCGTGTCCAGGGTAGGGTGTCCCACCCCCATCACATTCAGATGGTGCTGGTTGATGTCAATGAGCTCCTACAAAATGATGAGAATGCTCATGACATTTGAGAATGCAAGATGCCTCAAAGAAGCCTTTTCAGATTTTGTACCTCGAGAATATTGTAGTGCTCTCCTGTGATTGGCTCGCTGGTCATCTCAGAGAGAACCTTTTCACACGTGCAGGAAATGGCATCAACCGAGTCCAGAACTGGGGTCATGATAGTGGGGAACTACAGAGGAAGGAAAACGCAAACATCATTTCTACATAAATCTATTCCTGCATGTGGCGTAAAACAGCAAGCACCGTGCATATTTTGAAATACAGTTTAATGCGGAATAATTTGCAGTAGAGATTGTCAAACTGGAGGTTTGACTCTGATCACAACACTGCCACAACACCATCCTGGCCTATCTATGTCTGAGGCAGAAACCTCCACACCTGCTGGTGTCACCACGGCAACAGCACACAGGGGTGCTGGCAAAGAGTTTCATTCAAATATTTTATGAAGCACTCAAGGCCAGGCTCTGGAGTATCTTCCATGCAAAAGCACCACCTATTATATTAATTACAGCGTTGGGGGGGGGGGGGGGGGCACCCGTTTAGTACCTTGTTAATCTTGTCCTTCACCCCGGCTACAAGCACCTTGGTGCTGCGTGGTACTTTGGTGTTAGTGAGGAGGATCCTTAATAGTGGTACCCTGAAAGTAAAGCACACAGACGGCAGAGTACACACAGATCTACTACTCGAGAGTCGTAGGATTCATTTTGCGTCGTTCATTTTTCCCTAATTGATTGCGGTTACCTAAATGAAATCAAATTAAATATTGTTAGTCAGTGTCAGTACCTGCTCAGTGGTATTATCTTCCCAGCCAGGAATCTTAGCATGCCACCTGCACACGGGGAAATCTAAATCATTAACTTGATAATCAGACGATAATAAGAACAGTGGTGGTGCAACGCTGTGGCGATGCCGTCGCAGCGTGCGCTGTCAGTGCAGATACAGGAAGATGTAGCGCCATGTGTACTGTACCATGTGCCAGAATACTGCAGGGCCTCACCCCATGTTCCTACAGCGTTGTCTACTCCTGAAGGGTTACCATGAATAATCGTCTCTGCTTGGAACGCCCAGCTGTTGATCAGCTCCAGGTCCTCCTGACACCACCTGCAATCATTCAGAAATGAAAAGGTCATCTTTGCATCCAAACAGACCCGCTCTGATCGGGGCTCAAACCTCTTCATCGCACAATCCCGCATCAGAATACGGGACGGACGTGGTTTTATTTTCAGGGAGACAATTATGCAGATGTGAGTTTGTGATGAAACAACGAGCAACACAATTCAAATGAAAGACAACCTTTATCTCCCTAAAAAGAAATGAAATAAAACAACAAGGAAACATCAGAAATCGTGAGTTCAGAAATTATTATTACATTTACACACTAAAGTAAATATTTAAATGCTTCATAGAGACCTAAATCATTCTGTGTTTTAAAAAAAACTACTAATAAACATTTGTAAGTATATTTCCAACTAACTTATGGGGTATCAAACATACAGTACAGGGTGAATAATAAACCCTCATCTCCCTTCGGAGGATCTTCATCTTACCTGGCAGTGGGATGATCCCTGTCTTTGAGAGGAGTGGGAATGGCTCCGCTTGCAGAGAGCAGGGCTGCAGCTAAACACACAGAGTAGGCAGCACTCGAGCCGAGTCCCGCTCCGGTCGGCAGCTCCGACCACACAGACACCGTCAGGCTGAGCAGTGGGCTGGAGAGAGAAACCGAAAAGTTGAGCATCTGTTACACAAACCATAAAATACTGTGTCAATGACCAATCGTGAAGAAACAGCTCGAGGATGACTGGAATAGTATTTACAGCACGGGCCACAGGATTTGTATCTGCATCTCTAAATGTAAAAATATACATTAAAAATAAAAAAGGTTTTTTAATACAAACAAAATCAAGTATTAAATGCATTTACATATTCAGCCTACTTCTAATGTTTGATTGCACCCAAAAGCACACAGAACACACTCTTGACGGCAGAAACTGACTTGAGCAGCAAACACACAGGCATCAACGATGAAAGAAAAAGAGGTTAAATATCTCTAGCATGTGGTGTGTGCTTGATGAAGGTCTCACCCTGATGCAAACAATGACAGGTAGATGTAGAGGAAGGCTAAAGTGGCCATGCTGCAAGTATCCGAGCTGAAACCGGCGACGCCGACAAATTCACGCAGCCTTCTCACGAGTTCAGCGTCCAGACATTTCACCTCCTTCCTCCTCTGACCTGTTAACAGTTTCAAGAGTTACACAACACACACACACACACACACTATTATCACAACACGCAACTTCATCTGCAGCCTTTTGAAAAGTACACAAGCACTGAGTGATTATAATGAGAAATACTCCTAAAGTGAAGTAACCTAAGATGGGTACAGCCTGTGAGCGAGTACTCGTGGTTCCCTTACCGTGGAAATAAGGCATCAGCTGCTCCAGTTGAGAGCCGTCCCAGCAGAGGAAGGTGTCGACATTCGGTAGGTTGATGCAGACTTTGTTATTAGCTGTAGCTTTCAACCGTAAATATGTTCTCAGGTTCAAACTCACAGCAAGAGCCACCTGTCAGGGAGCAGAGGACACAGCGTGATCAAATGGACAGGCTTCACTGAATTGTTCACTTTAGATTCATTTAAGTGTGATCGATTGAATCGGTACAGATCAATACGAAGCTCTATTTAACTTAATGCAGGTCACAACTACCTTTTGAGGGTAGGAAAGTGTTGTTCAGTAACTGTAATCGTAAAATTAATGCATCAATTTAAAATCTCAAAGAGTGTCTCGGGAACTTTAAGATCACCTTTCCGTGCACGACTGCGTGCTCCCCGTGGAGGATCGCCTTCCCCGGAGCAGACACAAAGATGTCCTCGACTCGCATCTTTGAAACAGACTCCAGTGTTTGAAAATGTGTCCACAGAGACGGAGCAGCTAACCTCAAAGGCAACCTGTCACTCGCAGTGTTGTTAGCTAGCTTACCCACCTCTGGCGACTCTGATGCATCAACTAGCAATCGATGACAACGAGTTTACTGTCCTGCTCGAATAACACGCGTGTTAAACCATATTAAAAACAGAGCCGAAAACAGAGGCGGAGGGGCGTTCCATTGTCCAATCAGCGATCTAGGTGTATGAATAAATATTCTCTTGTCCAATAGGAAGCCTGAGTTCGCCCCTCACCCGGTGAGTTGACCAATCATGCGACGAAAATGAAACGCCCAGAAATCTATGGACGCCGCAAAGGGACAAAATAAAGCAAACGACGGCGTTCACCAAAACAAACGCTCCCTACTTCAAGCTGCTGCTGAACATGGCATCACGGATTATTAAAGTTTCCCATCTCCGCTGTCTCGTCAGGGCAGGCAGGCTTATAAGCGAGCATCGAGCCAAGGAAACATTGTGTTCAAACAGAAGGTAGAAAATGTACACTCAAGAGTTGTTTTGTCGACGTAAACATGTAATACTTGGGGGGGGGGGGGGGGCTAGCTAGTTAGCTGATGCACCAAATATACAAAGGCAGTGCTAGAGCTAATTTGCGTTATCTGTTAGCATAACAGTTCATTTTCTTCATCTTCCTGTCATCCTTTGCCTCAGTTATGCCTCTGAAGGTGACAAGAAGATTCCCAAAATTTACACCAGAACTGGAGACAAAGGTTGTTGTTGTTTTTAACTTCTGTCCATCTATGGAAGTAATGCATGTTCCAGAAGAAGTAAATAGTTGTCATTTCCTTCTGCCCCCCCCCCCCCCCCCCCCCCCCCACTTAAAGGTTTTTCCAGCACTTTCACAGGAGAAAGGAGGCCAAAGGAAGATCACATTTTTGAAGCATTAGGAAATACAGATGAGCTGTCATCGGCCATAGGGTAAAATACATTGAATTACATTTTAAATTCTGCTCTACCTGAATTGACTGTGATGAATTGCACCTTGCAGTTTGGCCAGAGAGTATTGCCTGGACGAAGGACACACCTTCACAGATCAGCTGGATAAGGTTTGACTTTCATTCTGTTCGCCCACTTCGTTACAATAACATTAAACCACAAATATAGTATTTCTGATTTGCTTTTCTTGGGTGTGGTTAAATTGCAGATCCAATGCGTTTTGCTAGACGTGGGCTCCAATATTGCCACCCCTCGATCATCTGCGAGAGAAAGCCACATGAGTACGCATCAGCTGGATCGTTTATTATTGTGCCTCACGAGCCTGATGGTTTCCCAAGTTTATTTATTTTTTGCTTTTGCTTTTGTAAGAGAGAACAAAGTTTACTGCTCAACCAATAGCAGACCTGGAAACCTGGATTGATGCATTTACAGAAGAACTCCCACCATTGACCAACTTTATTCTACCAGTAAGCCCATCTGTAAGCTACTGGCTTCTCATGAGTACAAGTTTTCCTTCTTGCATTAACACGTTTGTTGTGTTTGTTCCAGTCTGGAGGGAAGAGCTGTGCAGCTTTGCACTTGGCGCGGACAGTGTGCCGTAGAGCAGAAAGGAGGTTAGTTGCAGCGTGTTCGTTGCCTTCAGTGACGTAAGAATGAGCACCTGCGGTGATTTCTTCATTTGCCGACAGTTGGTTCTGACGTGTTTGTTCTTGTTGTAGTGTTGCTCCAATTGTCCGCTCAGGGGAGGCAGATCCAGATGTTGCAAAGTTTTTGAACAGGTCAGTCCAGTGCTTTCAAATTAATGAGAATGTTGTTCCTTTGCCACCATATTTCATGAATATTCTGGTTTCTCCACACAGATTGAGTGATTACCTGTTTACCCTGGCCAGATATGCAGCCATGAAGGAAGGAACTGAAGAGAAAATATATAAGAAACCTGAATGACAAGGTTGTCACTTGAAAAATTAGAAAAGGCTCTCATTTTTGTCTTTTAATTTATTTTTTCTGCAAATGATGTGCATTTCAGGAATTTTGTTTTTCTTGTTATCCTATTGTGAGAATATAACGGCAATAAATCTAACTTTGTTTTTTATCTTGAACTCTCTACCTCCTAGTCATTTTATTTTGAAGAGATATATTAACCTATTAGGCTTTGTGCTCATCTCTTTTTAATATACCAAAAAACTATCAGGAATGTTCAGGGGGGGTTGCTGGCCCATGTCATTAGAGACAAATTGCGGTCCTCGTATGGTGGATATCGCAGATAGGTCACACACTCAAAATGTGTGTCTTCATCCAACTGAGAATTCACTCGTCCGTGTGGACAAAGTCATGGTGTCTTTCCTCTTGCACTCGTCTCCACCCTGCTGTTAAAAGAAGAATGATTTATATATATATGTTTTAATTTTAAATGTGATTTCAGGACCCGTACAAACCTATTCACAGTAAGACTTGAATCTCTTGCAAAGATGTATACAAAATCATGTCATTGTAAATGTCAAAGCATCAAAAAGATCACATTTCCCGGAACTGCAGTGCCACAAAAAGAGACGGAATCTTTCACGTAATGAGTGGATTTGTTTTATTAGGATTTTTGTTTTGAATTAAAAGTTTATTCAAAGTCAGAATCAGCAGTCCACTGGTATATTTAAAGCCTAGAGTCTACTCATGACATCATTTAAAATTGATGACCTCATAAGACAAAACCGACAAGGTGGTGAGGTATCTTTTCATCCCTCCTGCACGTGAACACACTTGAGTTTAGTGTGTCTTAAAAATGTGTTTAATGCCATTAGTATACCACAGGTTAATTTCATACAACCATATACATATATATATATTTATATATACTAATTTCAGAGAAAACGTATTTTTTGCATAATAAAGAACTTTTTTTTTAAGTTGCAGTTGATGACAAACATTTGTTCCTTCCAGGTGAAGTAATTGAACCCTGTGTAAAGTGATTTTTAGGGTAATAATATGACGTTCACCCTCCCATCCCTTTGCCCCAACAGCCACAAACAGCAGAGGTGCATCTGCACCATTGCCATCCGAGGAAACATCGAATCAAGCACTTACATTTGGTTGGCGAGCCAGTCCATGACATCATGTTTTAAACCTCAAACTCTTATCAGAATGGCTTAAAAAGTCCACAGAAATGGGAGGAAAATGTAGCAAAACCCTCCTCGGTTGATGATGATAATGATGATGATGATGATGATGGTGTTGTCGGCGTAGTAGAGTGGTTGTGTTTCTGGACTTTGTTATTCAGAGCAGAGAATTAGTCCAGGTAAAGAACCCCCTCTATGGCTTGCTTCCGATAAACACGGTTATTGGTTACACTCTGACATGTGAGAGGGGGGGGGGGGGCGCATAATATGAGGCACTCGGCATTATCCAAGGATGTAGTGACAAATAGTAGTCTTAATAGTACAGAACACAGAGTTCCATCAGTTACTTTGATTTTCTGGTGCAGCAATGAACGGCTAGCTCTGAATTTGCGGGCAGACACAATTAATCCATGAAATGGAACGGGCTCTAATAGACACAGGGTCGCGGCTGTGCACGGCGCCATCATCACAGAGGTTGAACACAAGACATCGGCTTTTCTTCCATTTGCAAAAGATGCATTACGTTCAGTAAGACTCATTCGATATCAGCTAAAAGTTCCTCGGATAATGGAGCCCAAGCCCGAAAATATGTTAACACTGCAACGCTTGGTTTCACTTGAGAGTCAACTACGTGCCTAATGGCTTGCATTGCATCTGTATTGCTTTCCAGTTCACTTAAAATGGGAGTGTGAGATCAGAGCGGAATTCTGTTAAGCCTGAGAAACAAAGATCTAGCCACTGTATATCCGTATTTCATTAAGTTAAATGGTCGACATTGAGTTTTCAGTGCCAGAGGGAAATATTAAAAATTGGATTACGCTGCACAAACAGCATCCTCCTTCAAGGGCGGGGGGGGGATCGGAAGGAGCTCATCCAGTTTAACCAAGAGACAAAGACAAAGGGTTTTTAGGTCCTGCGTGAGGCCCCTTTGATGTGACAGGCTCCAGTCCAGGTTAGCCTTGTGCTTGTGAACACTGCCCAGACAAAGTTAGGACAGCTCAAATCCTGTGTTCATGCTGATAGCATAGCGCAGTTTGTCACGCAAGATGCTCTTCTTGCTGTAGTTGGGTAGCTTGAGCAGATTGAAGCACGTGGATGAAGTGGGGAGCCGACCACCAGGCTCCTTCTTGCGGATAGTGAAAAAGCCCCTAAGGACACTGCCGAGAGTGTCACCGGTGTCCTAGACAGGGAAAAGGCTCAGTTACAAACAGATACAGACGTATAGACTTTAAAGCACAAAGTTTTTATTTCTTTCCTACTACCTGATCATCAGAAACTTCCACACAGCGAATGGAAAAAGGCGGTTTGAGGTAGGCAAAACCTAGAAGAGGCGGCCTTGAGCAGCTGGTAACAAACTATAAAAAAAAAAAAAGAAACGAGACAATTAATGCAGTATTTCATGAACCATCCCCAAATAAAAAATAAAAAGTATTTGGCTGTCACAGTTCCAAACGGATGATTATTTACTTTAAGGAACATAGCCCTCTCTTCAGCATTGAAATCACTAGACAGGATGTCCCACAGCCAGATGATGACGCGATGGCTGCTGTGAAAGCCTCCATAGTAGACGGTATGCTTCCTGAGAAAGAGGATGAAATCAAGGATAAACGTCTGCACAGGGAAGCACAGACGCAGCAAACTGTTGGAAACTCGGTCAGAATAATTATGACAGCGACTCTGGAAGTAAGGCTTCATTTAGACCTCATTAAAGACATCTGAAATGCCACATACTTGAGGTCATCCAGATCAATCTCCGCATTGTCTCCAGAGACGAGGCGCTGAACCTCAGGCGTGGAAAACATGTGCAGCCACTCCGGGTTAATGATGCTCCGGAAGCCTCGAATGAAAGCTACGGTTTGATCCTTAATCTGCGTGTGCATCCGGAAGTGAGCCATGAGGTGGATGTAGCTGATCCTGCAGGGAATGGGGAAACTTAAATTGTGACTTTTGTTTACTGCACAGCAATCAGCGAAAGGAAAACCTCATTAAATTAAACTGGGTCAGTCACCTCCTATTTTTTTTAAAAGGGATATTAATTTGCATACTTGTTTTCATTCGTGACTGGCATGGTTTTCCCCCCAGGAGTCAACTCATGACAGACGAGCTGTGAAGGAACAAACGACGTGACTCTTTTAAGCAATGAATTTCATGGATTTAACTACACTGGATCCTATCCTTCACATTTTACCTGTCCCATGACATCCTCATCATAAGATAGCGTGAGTCCCAGATCCCCGACATCTCCATCGTACCGCTGAAAATCCAAAATGAGAGGTGTGAGATCATCTGCGAGGGCGTGAGTGGAAGTAAAACTCCACTGTGTGTGTGTGAGTCTTGCTGACTTTGATGGAAGTCAGGTTCTTGTAAAACTCAGAGTCCAACGAGGGCAGCTCGTCGATGGAGCTGTAGAAAGTGCTGTGGTGATGGCCCAAGACTTGACTGAGGAAGAAGGAGGCAAAAGGGACATCCACAACAATGCCCTGAGTGTAGAGAAGCTGGAGTTACTGACGCGGAAGATTATATGACGCACTGACGAGTTCAGAGCGGAGGCCGACGGCTGAATGCACAGATGTACCTCATATATGGCTTTCCCGAGCATCTTCCCCACAAACTCGAACAGTTGCAAGTGGTTCTCATGTATGTACGACGTAGGCGAAGGGTACAGCCTTTCATTTCCACTTGTAGTCTACGAAGAATATATAAATCAAATCAGCAGCAGCAGCAGCAGAAATGCGATGGCTTACAAAAGAGCGTTCCATTTGTCTGACTTACCTTAAACAGGTTGAGAGCAGGATTGAACACCTTCTTTATAATCTCTTCTAGAAACTCCTTGAACACACCGTCCTGATCGATACCGGCCTCGTCTACTCCCAGGTCGTTGACAAACTTCACACGTATGACGCCTTTTATAGAATTCGCTGGTAACCTGCGGAGCTGGTCATATCCATCCTTCAGACAGGAAATACAGTCGTTACTCCGGAGCGACTGACATATAAGCACTATTATACTGAAGCTGATATCCTGGTCGCCACACCTCTAACATCCGTGAGCGACGGATGGTAATGTGGGTGACATGTGGTGAAGCGGAGCTTGTCTCTATCAATCCCAAACTCTCTTTTTCCTTGGTGACGATGTTCCTGAACAGCAGCACTCTCTAAAGTAAGAGGAAAAAAAAAAAGTGATTATACAGCTGGAAATAAAAAATAAAGCGCGACCTTCAAGAATCCTGCTCACTCACGTTTTTATGGGGAATGACATGTGGGATGTATTGCAGTAACAGCTGGGCTCTTTTCTTGCCTTTCTCCAACTCTTGAAACAACAGGCTGGGCTTTAAGTCCCTGAATGCAACACCACAATGATGTAAATGCGAGCTTTTAAATGAAATGACAAAGCAGCTGATCACTCAAACGAAAAGTCAGCGAGTGGAGGAGATCCACAGCTTTTAAGCGTTTTCATTTACTTCCGCAGCCAGTGGTCGTCAGGAGTGAATCGTCGTCTGCAGTCACGTTCATAAAGCACCATCAACCAGCCGTGGACACTGTGGAACAACTCCAGTTTCTCCCCCTTGGCGTTTTCTGTGAATCAAAAATGAGAAAAAATCGACCTCATTAAAAATATATATTTTTGTTTAGGTGCCATCTTCATCAATTCTGACACTCTGAGGTCACACACTCACCTAAGATGCCATCCCATATCATCTTGTACACAAATGTGTTCAGAAATGAGGAGATGGTGAGGAGTTCCTCTATCTTGAAAGACGTTTGTTCTTCATATACTTCAATGTCATCCAGAATTCTGTTAAAAAAAAGGGTGTTAGTGTATCAAATTTTGTTTCCACAATGGTAAGCCACAAATAAAGTCATTGAAATTACGTGATGAGGTGACGTGAGCAGTCACAGAAGAGCATGAGCATCGCCAGCAGCTGCTTCGACTCTTCTGTGTCATTGTTCAGACACTCCATGAAGAGTTTCAGGCCCCCCTGAGGACCAAGTTCACAGATGAAGGCCCAAAGTTTGGGTAGAAGCTCATCAAGATGAGTCAGTCCTGCAGAAAAAAAAAAGAACAAAAGTAGAGTGACATGCTCTAGGATGACTCAATATAATTGGTACTGCTACGATATTAAAAGAAATCCAACATTGTGCTACCGACCAGTGAGTATCTGGAGTCGTATTTGCGTAAGTGTCGACAGAGCAGACTGGTAGAGCACGCAGATGCTGCACACCTTCTGAACCTCGGCCGAGTCGACCCGCTTTCCTCCGACTGGTTTCAGGATGTTCCGTACGGAAGCAGATTTCTGAAATGCTCGCTTGAAGAGGTCTGTCGAAACGCAAACACACCAGGGGTGTAGAGAACCTTAAAGAACGTTTAGACCTTTGTCATTCAAAATAGTGTACTCATCTTAGGTTTGGGTTTGTAACGCACTTTTAACAGGTAGATTGTTTTGTGATGTGCTGGGTTGTGGGGGCGGGGGGGTTGGCTCCTGACTCTCCAACCTTTTAGAGAGGACGTCACTGAAAAGTGTCCTAATGACAGAAACCCCCCACAAATACTGAAGCTGTTTAGTGACCAGCGGCATCGATTCGTTGAGACTGCAGAGAAGGAGAGACAGAGGTGGCGGGGGTGGGGGGGCGTCAAGCACAAACACAACGTATCCCTTTAAGGGTATCCAACATGATATCTTAATATTCAGTTTCAATATTCAAATTCCAGCTGTAACTTCCTCAAGAAGAACTATAGGCAGCCTGAATATGTCTACCAAACCATCTCTGTGTGATGGTTTTTTTGTGCTATATCTGGTCAATATTAAGTGCTGAATTCAATCAATAAGACATTTTTTGCTGACCCGTAGTCGACTGTCTGGGAGAACCAGCCCAGGACAGGATGCCAATGGGTAAGGTTGGACTTTTTCTGGGATACATATCTCTGGCAGTAAGACAACATGTCAGTCAGGTCCTTCACAAAATGGTTTGCCTCCTCCTCAAGGACTTTCTCGTTAAGGTAGCCCAAGTGAATCAGGTTACCTATCAAACGTAAAACACACAGAAGGACTCTTTCATCTGTACAAAACTCAATCACAAGCATTGAAAGTCAAAATATATTATCAGTCAAAATACTATACCAAGTAAGCAGAGGGTGTGGCTCCCCTCCAGACACACACAGATGTCACAACACTGTTCCTCCCTGCTAAGAAACAGAATGAACTTCCGCAGCAGCTCATGCGTCTGGATGGATGCCATGCACTGTTAAGAACGATCAAACGTTAAGATCTTCTCTCTAAAAGTTCAGGTTATTATAAATGATTGCGCAAACTCAATCTGTGATATGTAACAATGTGTTTACCTCTGGAGTAAGGACACTGAGGTGCGATATGATAGCTGGAACTGACATGATGTGAATGAGGAATGATCTTAACAGGTTATCAGAGAAGTGAGCAGCAACGACTGGCCTGAAAATTAGAGATTTATTGAAAGAGATTGCTTATAAATAAACTACAAGAGCAGAAATTTGATACATCAGAACTGAATGAAACATATATTGGAAAACAATCATTATTATTGGTTACAGCGATTAAATGATCATGTCACTAGCTCACCTTAATGACAAAGTGAAGATCGCTATCAGGGTGCCTTTGGAAAGAGACGGTTTAGAGCGAGCCAAGCCATTGGTAAGCAAGATCTACACAATAAAAATTGGGATTACATAGAATGTACTTTACTTTATTAAACTGGCAGCTGAATCAAAGTCACACATCTTCACTGAATCACTTGGTAAAATAAAAAGCTCTGTTACGGAACCTGCAGTATTGAATAGAATCCTTTTTGATTGAGATGGCCCATTATGTTTTCACAAATCCTCATCAAAGCGGGTCTGAGAGCTTCTCCTGTAATAGCGAAGGACAAATGATGTGTCATTACAAAAAAAAAATGTCCTGTAATTCTAAAAGATACTTTTGCAACAACTTCATCTTAACTGGAGACTTACCTTTTCCCCTGACTATTCGCCAGGTAGAAGTATCGGTGAAGGTGACAAGCATAGTGAGGTACAGGGTTATCAGTTTATTGTCCTGCATTATATCAGGCTGCAAATGACAAAACAGTGAGAAGTACAATTTAAGTCAAGTATTGAATGTCAGTAAGACAATCATATGCTTTGGAAACGATATTAACCTTTAAAACTTTCAGCCGCTGGCAGCAGGTCCACAGCACATCTTTTATTTGTTTGAGCCAAGATATGGTGAGGTCTTTGGAGAGAGCCAAGGAAACATACCAGACCTGTAGGGCAAACAGTCACTGACACTAAATAACTTTTAAAAATATTTAGTATGTAGACAGCGAAAATCAACGCACTCACTTTAGGTTCATTGTCAACATCCATGCTGGCAAGGATAGCCCGACAGAGCTTCTCGAACCTCTGTGGGACACACAAAATGACAATGATTTGTGTATAAACTACATCTTTGTCTTTATAACAGTATATATGAGTAAATCTAGCAGAAACAACATTGAAATTAAAAAGAGCAGGCTTGTACGGTGCATGTACTCACCAATTTATCCTCTTGCTGATATATGAAAAGTAATTTGCGAGCAATTCTAAAAATTGACAGTGCATTTCTTTTTGAAGTCCCAGTTTGGGAAGCGAGAAAGTAATCATCAACCTCTTTCCTGTGAGATACAGAATAAACAATTACATTACACAAGAAACACACTGGAAGCTCAACATTAATGCTTTTTTAAATCAAAGGTAAATCTGTTCTAACTAGAATTGGAGTCTACCTTATTTGCTTCTTGAGTCTGCAGCGACAAAGAAAGCTCCTGACTATGGCTTGGATGAGGCTCGCTGCTCTTTCCTTGTCCTTCAGTCCCTTCCTTTCCTCCCTAGCATGTCTGGCTTTGTCCAGAAACTCGGACTTGGAGCTTTGAGGAACAGTAAACATTGTGGACCCTGTAAAAGAAGCATGTCAGCCTTTGCATTACAATCAGTATAATACATTTGATGACATTTTAACAGTGGCTTCAGAGCATATATTTAAGCAATTAGATCATTGTGTCATTAATTGGGCATTAATAATTGGGCAGACTAACAACCATCACACCATCGCAAATGAGTTTATTACTTAACTTACCAGCGAAATTCTCCAGATAATGATTTTATAAGGCCTTGGTCTTATCTGGCATTATTCCTCATCAGTCATTTGATTGTCCTTTAGATCCCGGCAGGAGGAAAGCAAAGCGAGAGAAAGACTAACTTGCCATCTCTGGAGCAGCGAGCGATGCAGTAATAACGCCGGATTAGTTAGCACATAGGGCTAGTTCGCCGCTTGTCGGCTTGATATTGCCTCGACGATAACGTTTTCACATTAATTTGGGAATGTTGATCATAATTGCTGGGTTAGGATTGATCTCCTGTCAATGGCAGCCTCATAAACAAAGACAACACGCTGTTTCCAAATGTAAACAATGAGAGGACATCCTTACATCGACTGCAGCCATTAATCCCCCTGTGTCGCATTAAATGATTCCGGGTAGTATTTGATTAGATGTTAAAATCATTATATGCTGCATTTAATCGATGGCAGGTCGTGAGATACGCCACACTATCTTTGTTCGTAATGTAATAAAATGCGGTTTTACAGCTGGTAATGGATAAAGCTTTCTTCCCCTGTATTGGGTGGGTGACGTGGGGACGGTAATCACTGTGACTCCTTGAACGGCGGAAATGCAACAGCTGACGCTAAAGTAAATAAATATATGTTCTTAAATATATAAAGTGAAGGTAGTGGTGTGTACAGTCGGCTCATATGTATAATTTTATTTCTCACCTGAACACAGCTTGAACTAATCACTTTTTAGTTTTAAAGAATATAATTTAATTGTCCCTTTAAGCAAAGCCGGAAGTGTCTTTTTTTTTTAACTGCGCATTGTTGGACCCGAAGGAAACAGGCGTTTGCCTAGCTGACTGACGCTAGCGAACTACGATTAAGGAGTCTGCTGCGTCTTCTATGGTAAATATTATTAGATTTTATTTTCCCACAAGGGTAATAAACATGTTTTTATAAAGCAATAAACGTCACTGACACTATGTGACGATTAATATTATGTGTGAAGTATGTCAGTTGTGTGCGAGATTAATTGTCGTAGGTAACTTTACGTAACTAGTTAGCGAGGCCGTTAGCCCTGGTGGCTAACATTAAAGTACGGCTAAATGTAGCTACTGTGTTGATAAATGCGGCTCACTATGTCACTTTATACCGCAAAACAGGCAGTGAACGTAATAAAGATTAATTTGCATCCATCGTTAGTTGGCTTTCGACCGTGACACTAAAAGTTTTGAGTGTTTTCTGCCCTGCCCAGCTTTTCCCGTGATTTGACTCTGTTTGCGAGAACTCATTGTTGACATAGTTTGAAAGGCCCCTGGACGGTGTTTTATACGTTCGTGACTCAAAGCAGAAGATACATTTCGACTTGACTCTTTTACCAAATCAGCTTTATTGCTGAGATGTATGAGTGTAATTGCGTTATTATTGAATGTGATAGAGTTGATATATAAATCAGGACAAAGAACAAAATACACGTCATTAACTTTACTTGTTATATATTCCATATTAAAACGACAATGAAGGTGATATTTTGGCTTTTTTCCTCAGAAAATTGAATTGATTATACTTATTGCATTGCAATAGCCTCCTCTAGTTAATTTGTCAGAGGCATTGACCTCCATCATTGTCTCAGATTTGAACTGAGACACTCCCGTGTGCTGAGTAACGTTTTGAAAATTGAAATCCATTTACCCAAATGTAAAAAATATATATATATTAAGTGCTATTAAATAGAGTTGAATTTATGTAAATTACAATGATTGATCACCGGCCTTATTCTTGGGTCAGGGTATCGACATAAACATTGTCTTTATTATTATTTATTTTCTACCCACAAACCTTAATTCAAGTAAATCAAATGACATGCCAGAACTGATCTCGGTTTCATTGTATAAATCCAGGAAGAGATGTCAGGAGAGAGCGTGGTGAGCTCGGCAGTGCCGGCAGCAACAACCCGGACTACATCCTTCAAGGGCGCCAGCCCCAGCTCTAAATATGTGAAATTAAACGTGGGGGGTGCGTTGTACTACACTACAATGCAGACCCTGACCAAACAAGACACAATGCTTAAAGCCATGTTCAGCGGCAGGATGGAGGTTCTCACAGACAGCGAAGGTGAGCTGTTGGGGGAAATGTTGAACTGTCACCCCCCCCCCCCCCACACCGATCGGGATCTTTTACTAAGTATTTCATCGCTTGATACCCACAGGTTGGATCTTGATCGATCGCTGTGGGAAACATTTTGGAACAATCCTTAACTACCTGAGAGACGGGGCAGTGCCGCTCCCAGACAGCCGGCGGGAAACGGAGGAACTGCTTGCTGAGGCCAAGTATTACCTTGTCCAAGGCCTGGCTGATGAATGTACAGCTGCCTTACAGGTATCATCACAACAGAAGGCTGTCTGCCAGAGCAATAAACAGGATTAATAATGCACCTAATATCATATTGACATATTACTATGTAATCATTCAATAATTTTACATTTCTAGGTTACTCTAATTAAAACAATGAGTCTTGTTTCTTTTTGTTTTAGCTCTTGCTATTTCTTGCGTAGCCTTTGTTTCTCCTGTTCCACCAAGTGTCACATGTCTGTATGTTGCAGCTTTTTAATGGAAATAAGTCACTTATTGCATAACAAACTTTTCTCTTCAGAACAAAGAATCTTATGAACCCCTTTGTAAAGTGCCCCTGATGACATCATCGAAGGAAGAACAAAGGCTTATCACCACCTCGAACAAGGTAGCTATTAGTGTTCCACGTTATCATAATGTGCTGAATGTCTATTATTTGTTTATTATATTAAGGGACGTGTTGTCGCTAATAACTGTCCTTCTTTGTCTTCACAGCCTACAGTTAAATTACTATATAATAGAAGCAACAACAAATATTCATATACCAGGTGAGTCCTCTTCACCTGGAATCGGGTGCACAACACCCATGTAAAAGTACAAGTTGTGTTAATCGGTGTCCATCCCGTCTCCCCAGCAATTCTGATGACAACATGCTGAAAAACATCGAGCTGTTTGACAAGCTGTCGCTGCGGTTTAACGGCCGTGTACTCTTCATCAAAGACGTGATCGGGGATGAGATCTGTTGTTGGTCATTTTACGGCCAGGGGCGTAAGATTGCTGAAGTGTGCTGCACCTCCATCGTTTACGCCACAGAAAAAAAGCAGACAAAGGTATTTGCAGTCTGTGTTTGCTTCTTTGAGAACAAAACTATACAGCGTTTCATTTAAATATTATTTAATTCTGCTGCTGCTAGGTTGAGTTCCCAGAAGCCCGAATCTACGAGGAGACCCTCAACATCCTCCTGTACGAGTCCCACGATGGGAGGGGTCCAGACAATGCTTTGCTGGAAGCCACAGGGGGCGCCGCAGGACGATCTCATCATCTGGATGAGGACGATGAGCGAGATCGAATCGAGCGAGTTCGTAGGATTCATATCAAACGACCTGATGACCGCACTCACCACCACCAGTGACCTTTCGCCCTTGAGCCGTCTCCCCGTCTTTCTGATTCTGGACGGTCTCTGCTCCACGCTCGTGCCTTACGTCACCCGGTGCTTCTTTGTCCCACTTTCATTTTATTATCAGCCTTTTCTCCATCATACTGCTATGAGATGAAGCGATTGTCATACTTCGGGGTGTAGTGGTGAAGTGATTGTGTGTTTTTGTGTCTTTGTTGTGGGGTCTATCAGGATTCAGTGTTTTGTTCTGGTTGTTTTTTCAAGATAAATTCTCTTGCAAAGTCAGGAAACGTGTTTTGTGGATGGATTGGTCAAAACAGACGCATCAACAAAGCATTTTTTTCCCCAGAAGGCTTCCCATGTCAAACCAGAAGTCAGTAGTGACTTATTTTAATCTATTTCTTAAGGCTTACCAAATGTTGAAAGTGTCATGTTTCATGTGACTGAAAGCCTTGTGGACAAACCTTTCCACTGTAATCTCATTAGTGGACTAAATTAACAGTTGTACACAATGGGTCCACATGGCGGCGCTGTTTTACTCTTAGAAGATAATTCTAAGGCAGTTTTCTTTTTTTCCTTTTTTTTTTAAACCTAAATTAAACGGTTTTAAAATGTAATTGTTTCATTTACTATTAAGGTTATATCAAATAGACGCAGCTTTTCTCTGTAGTGCTTCTCCCATATTCACTTTTAATCCTAAAATATATTCCCGTTACTCCAATAAATGATCATTCTTTTCAGTCGAGGGGAATCTGAGACCCGATCTGAGGTGTTAAATGTACGGGGTTGAGTGAATGAGGGATGCTGAGGTTGGAGTGAATGACTGTAACCGGAGATCTCCCTGGCAGGAAGGGACTCCTGTCTACAAGCTTCTAGCAGGGAGAGAAATTAGAGCTGTCTTTCATCACAGCATTCACATGAGAAGAATGGTTGCATGCAATAGATTTGACTCGTGTATATGTCTAACAATCACAGTACCTTTAGATCTGTTGCACCGAAGTGAACTATGTATGATTTATATTTATATATACTTTATCACAAATAAATTTCTACAAACATTCTTTTTTTTTTGACCTCTTTATGTTGCATATGCCCGTTATCGGTAAACATACAAAATGATGCGAATACTTGGAAGAAATAAATAGTCCAGCATGCAACCGGTGATGAATACAGACCGGTGTTAAAATCTAACTCGTAAAGGTTTTCATATTTTCTTGGTGTAAATGTAAAAGTGATTAATACGATGAAAAGTATATACAATTCAATGGGAGGGAAAAAAGCTCAAAGGTTTTGCAAGTGCTGAGGTTTCTGGTCAGGTGTGTCTCCTGTTGTCATCATCTCCCCTCAGGGGTCTCCTGATGAAATATGCAGGGGCATCTCAAGTGCCTTCTCTATCACACGTGTCCTAGCGTGTCCGAGCTCGAGTGGCGACCTGCAGTGACAAACCACTTCATTCATTCATGCTGTAGGTTCATCTGTGAGCACGCGTCATCATAACGGCCCTCTTCTCACCACCATGAGGTGCCCGTTCTTGGCTTTGTATGCCATCGGTTCCTGTCCGGTGCTGAAGTCCACCATGCTCTCTTTACCGGCCTGGATTTCAATCTTGATGCTGAAAATCACCGCAAAAAAAACTTGCTTTTAGACCCCAAGTACGGATGAACTCTGCACATTTTTATAGGACAAACACTCACCTGCCCTGAACCACTTTAACTGCATTCTGTTTCTTAGCAATAACACAGAGTTGAGTCAAAAACTCAAACAAGTGGTCGCATTGCATTATAAGGTCCCCCTGAAACAAGAAAAAAACAAGACAATATCCATCTGAACATGTCCAATCCTTCAAAGCAATAAATTATTTATTTCTAAGGAATGTTTTTCCATAATAATCAGTGGGATGAAGCTGCTTGAGCTCCAAGCAGTGTGCTATCGAAATATGTAGCAGCAACAACATCAAACACATTTAGAATGGAATGAACAGTTACGACAAGCCCAAATATCTGCTCCAAGTATTCAAACACCTTCTCTTTAGGGTCCTCACATCTGATGTGGAAGACGATGGTGCTGTCAGTCAGATTACTGACGGAAATGCCTGCAACGAGGAGGAAACGAACGCTTGAAGCATGAGAGGAGGAGAAGACATCTTTAACGGCAGGCGAAATAACGTTGGGTCGCGTCGCCCTGACCTTTGAGGGAGGTGTGCAGCACCCTCTGCTTGATTTTGGCTTCGTCTGCCACATAAGCAGCTGTCTGCGTGAGGATGAGCTGCCGAGGCCTCGCTTTGAAACCATTCCTGTCATATTTAAGGACCGGGACGCTGTACTGCAGAAACACAGGACGCCACACACAGTGAGTCCCCGTCTGACATGGGGGGGGCTGCTGCTTCTTCTGGGTGCTTAATGAGACTTTATCACCTTAATGTGCTCGTTGCGAATCATCTGGACAACCCTCATGTTTAAATCTTGCTCACCTATAAGATATTCAACGGTGTTAAAAAGAAAAGATTGTTCAGAAGACTACGGAATCGTGTGAAGGTATCGCATCCTCACTGATCCTGGTGTCCGCAAAAGGCTGTGCGACACTTTGGGGGTAGCTCTCCTTTTTGCCCTTGAAGATGCCGCTAGCCATGAGCTTCATTTGAAACTGAAGCGAGGGAAGATGCAGCATTCGTCACTACAAATTTAAGGGATGATGACGCAGCTTTTTTTTCAAAAGGTGCAATAATATTTGGGTCACCTGTGCTTTCTTTTTCGGAGTGATGCCTCTCACGTACTTCCGCACCATGAGGCGATAGTGGAGTTTACGGAGCATCTCTGAAGTCTGTCCAGGACAAAGAAGCATCCACACACAGTCAGATTTAACTGTTGTCTGGTATTTTGCCTGCCCTCAGTGGTGAGACGGTACCTCCGTGAGCACAGCAGCTGGAGCCAACCAGGTCGTTTTGTCCAAAACCGTCTTTGGCAGATTGTCTCTGAGCCGGTTCAAGTAATTCTGCCTCACAAAGGCCAGATACTCTGAGTTATCTGTGCATTTTAATTGTCCTCTGCTGAGGTAGCCTTTGATAAACCTGGAATGAACGATATCATGAAAATGACAGCAACTTCCAGACGAGCTGCACAATGGCCGCACTCTCATCTTCCTTACTGCTTGATGATTTTCACAGCCCAGGCTCTCTTCTCTCTCTCCTTCCTCGCCTGCACTCCTCTCCAGCAAGTCTCTATCTTAGTGGCTGAAAAGCAGAAGCACAGCGTGTCGCTGTTTAATGCACGACAAACCAGGCCATTAGATCCTGTCTCCCGTCGTGTTTGGTGACATTTACCAGCCTCCTTCTGTTTTCTGAATTCTCCCTTTGCTCTGTAGCCTCTGTATTTGGCCTGAAGCCTTGTTGCTGCAGATTGAAAGAACAGCGCGTAACGCCTGGTGCAATCTGGAGATGACTTAAATCCATAACAAGCAGTTTGCGCTCACCCAGTTCATGTTTGCATCTCTCATAAGCGTCCTCTGTGGCGAAAAGCGTCCTTGGATGACGAATAAATATTTTGGTGCTATTAAAAAAAAAAAAGGAAAAATGAATGCTTTCGGCTCCTCCTGGTTTTAGATGCATTTTAAGAGATGCTCTCCTCACCGTCCCATTTTGTACTCATTCGGCAAGTATCCCAGGTGATGAGCCAGTACCTCCACCCCATCAGCAGGCTCTCCTCTCCAGTGAGGCCAGGTGGCAGGACACAGCGGCTTATATCTGCAGGGTGCAACACGCACGCTCACGAAGACCGTTTTAAACACAGAAACTAACACAGATATTTTATTAAAAGGTGAGGCATCCGGCCGCTACCTCTTTAAAAAGATCTCATATTTGCGCCTGTAGGCAAAGCCGGCACGTCTGACCCTGAGGTGCTCCATCAGGCCCAGGTACTTCACCTGGTGTCTGATCAGTGCTTCATCAAACTGGCCTGTTGGTGTGAAGAAGGACCAAATTAAAACTCCTCCATCCCGCAAGTAGTATAGCTGCATGTGCCCTCTGTCACGTAAGAACCTGGATCCTTGGACTCATTGGATTTCAGGCAGCGTATGTACCAGGCCTCTTTAGACATGAGGATCTCTGTCAGCTTCAGCAGGCTGCTCTTAAACTGGGTTGCCACCTACAGACACAGCATGAGGGTCGTGATCACTAACGATGCATCTGTCAGAAACACGCGGCTCGGCGATGAGAACGGACTTCTCTCTGTCAGCGGGCTGAGATTTGCTTCATGATGGATTTTCCTCTGTAATTAAAAAAATACATCTGTGCCCATTTGGGATGGATAATCGATGCTCATTTTATATCTCCCGGTTGGAGAAGGAATTGTCTCTCTTTTCCTCTGAAAAGATGCTTGACAAATTACTTCAAATAATGTGGGTCAAAAATGAATATTCCAAATACAGTCATGTAAAATAGCTCTGTATGTGACACATTTGAAAGCTGATGGTCAAGAATGTGGCGATCCACTCACCGTCTCTGGTCTCCGTCTGCTGTCTCGAGCCATTGTGGAGAAGCACTCGCTGGCTATGGCATTTTTAGACTGGCAAATCAGCTGTAAGAAGGCGGGATAACTGACAGGTGAAACTGGCAGAAGAGATCCTGGATTCTCGATCACTTTGACGTTTTCATTAACATTGCAGTAAACGTAGCTTCAAAATCTCAATATCTCGGTTGATTATTTACTGATGTTTATGGAATTTGGCACAGTCATGTAGGGTGGTGACCTCTATCTCACCTCTAAATTTCATCCGGATCGGATCCGGATTGTGGATATTATTTTGAGCCAACTGTGCGTTTAATATTAGAGGTAGAGATTTCTATTAAGCGGCGTCTTTTAGCTGAGTCGATTCCACATCCGAGCATGTCATGTAAAAATAAATGTAGGACAATGGTCTTTGGCGTAAATCACAATATTCGGGGAACTGAGGTACTTGGCGGAGGTCTGCGCTCTCTGTTTCTCCTGTGAAGTCTCATCTCTATGAATATAAACTCTTTGCCTCACATAATATGATATGATAAATGAATTTGCAGACTTACATCTTTTATGTTCCGATACAACAGGTCATTGTTTTTGTCCAGGAAACCTGCGATGTCACAGAAATGGCAGTGAGTCAATGGAAAAGGAATAATAACAGTTCAGCTTGTTGAGCAGCAGGGCCAGTTATTGTGGTTGCCTTTACCCACAACACAGTAGGTGACCTCCCCAGCGTAATGCAGGAGGCGGAAATCTCCCCTCTCCAGAGTCTTCCGTGTCATTTTGTCAGCCAGTTTGTGTCTGCAGTCAGAGAGGAGGCGAGAGAGGCAGAGGGATGAAGAGCAAGAAGCTCTTCAAACCAATCCTAATCCGGCTCACTGTCGGCTGACACCTTCCAGCAGAGCGTCGCTGAACAGAGTTTAGTCTCAAGGAGAAGCTTTGAAATGGAAAATATAGTTTAGCTGGAACATTTATATATTTAAAAAAAAAAAAATGTTTGCAATTGTTATTTTGCTTGGATTCATTTGTTGGACTATTTACTGGATTATTCCAGTCAGATTTGTATGATTTGAGTTCTGAATGCTGAGATGTGTTGAAAAGCATGTTTTGTGTAGTTGTGTTTGCACGAAGGTTAACTTTTATCTCACGTGACAAAGTGCGGGTGATTTCCCATCTTTTCTTCCAGTCTCTCCAGGAAGGTGAGATCCGTGGCGTCTCCCGGCCTTAGACACTCCTCATCCTGCAGGATTATATTAAGGTGTTGTTACAGTTCAGCTTCAGTGTCTTATATTCCAGTTGACTTCTAGAAAAAAGAAGAAGCTGTGTATAGTAGAGAAACACCAGTATCGATATGATTCCTCTGTGTTTCTCCTCGACCAGGTCGCAGATGATCTTGTTGTTGAAAAAATGAACTGGTTCCCACTGGGGGGGGGGGGGGGGGGGATAATTAAATCAAATGAATTCAAAAACAATGTCATTGTTATTGTGATTGCTTTGTGATTTGATTTGTCTGGTTTGCATCGTCACCTCGATATCCTCGGCTTCATATTCCTCCTGCTCAGCCTTCAGGGTCAACTGGATGAAAAGTTGCTGCAGCTTCTCGTTGCAGTAGTTTATACAAAACTGCTCAAAACTGAGGATATGGATGAGTGGATGAGGACAAGCAAGTAAAGTTCAGTTTAAAAAAAAAAAGACATTCATTTTCATTTATGGCTTTTTTGGGGGGGGGTCAGATACCGTAAACATAAGCAGGCAGGAAAAAGCTTAAATAGTCATAGAGTCATTGTGAATATTCATCTGGATTTAAAAAGGACAAGAAGAATTATTTCAACCTACCTGTTGACATAAAACACCTCAAATCCATATATGTCCAAAAGCCCTATGACCATCTTCAGTGAGGGGTCCTGATAAAAGAGTGAAAACACTTAATGCTCGGCCTTACTGCCTGGATTTTGTCAGCTGTCTTTCGCTCTCCTCCTCCTCCTCCTCACCTTGTTCTCCATGGTCTCGTTGATCCTGTTGACCAGCCAGGTGAACGTCTGTCCATAGATGGCTTTGGCCAGGGCGTCTCTGGCATAGATGGCATGATCAGTCATGAAAGGACTGAGAACCTGAGACAAAATGAAAGTTTGACTTAAAAACAAAACATGTCGGGTTTGAATAGAAATGCAAAGCAACATTTAAGTACCGGATCTTTTCTAGCTTCAATCTTCCTGTATGTCAACGCCTCCTGGAGACTTTGAGCATCAACTCCAAGTAGCTGTCGGAAACAATTGAGTCTATTATTTACCCTTCTGTAATAAACCCGTGTGTCCGAGAGCATTCAAATATGATTACGTTTGAGACCCGTCGTAGCTCTGCTTCATCTTTAAGGAGGGCGTGGCCTTTACCATCTGAGTCAAACTGCACATTCCCCAAGTGGAGAACGCTGGCAACGATTCCAAACAAGTGCTGCACGGAGAGGAACTTTGTGAGAAAGTGCAATAATGGCAAAGCAAATTGGTTGAAATCAATGTCAGTAACTCACGTTAGTGTTCGTTTCATCAAAATTGATGATTTGCAGAGCATTTTTGACCGATTTCCAGTCATTTCTGTCATTAATAGACGACACAATGGAACACTGGCCCTGTCGGGAGCAGAAAACTTAGTATTAGTTCTTAAGAGTTTAATATTGTCTCATAAATATGTTAAATAAAGGTGACAGTCACACACTTGAGTTAGATAATTGTAATGTTGGGGGTCTCTCTCCAGGCCCAGCTGGTGAAGCAGCTCCTCTTCCCCTCCCTCCAGCAGCTGGTAGAAAATGTGGAAGTTTCTTTCCCCGTGGTTCTGATGCACGACCCTCGACCTCTCCAGCAGGTAGTTGAGGATGTGGCCTCCGACAGCATCTCCCTATGGGCATCATGATCCTAAAGACAGCAGCTCTACATCTTGCAGAAAAAAACACAGCCTATGGTCCAATGGACGGATTTAAGAAATCTTCTCTGGATAAAATATCTTCTTTAAAGCTGCTTTTCAGGCATGCGTGTCCGTGCTCTTCGAGCATCTCGCTGGACTTTCTTAAATTTAATTAGAAATTATTTTAAAGAGAAAAAAGCTCTGAAATGTTAAATTTTTCTTTACGCTTATTTCTACATATATATTTTTTTACAACTGAACAGAGCATTTCTTTACTTTACATTCACGTTACGCTACATACAAGTATTTCCTCCTAATTTCCTTGCCTGTTTCTAAAACCTCCATCTGAATGGGAAACATGCATTACAGGAAGCGCCTCTGCCGCCGATTCTTGATTCTTACCTGACTGTCAAACTGAATGTCCATATATTTCCCAAACCGACTTGAGTTGTCATTTTTCAGTGTTTTAGCATTGCCAAAAGCCTACGGGAAAAACACGAAGCCACATACACTCATTAATGTTAGTACATGCTATGTTTTTGGTGTGTTATTACACTGTTATAACGTAAGTAACCGCCACACCTCCAGGACAGGGTTGGACATGAGCATTTTATCCCTGACTGTGTTCAGCAGAGTGGTGCTCGGGCAGGTGACGGCGTAATACTGCAGGATCTTCTTGGAAGCCTCCGTCTTTCCTGCTCCGCTTTCCCCAGAGATGAGGATGAAGTGATTGTTGAACTCCACCAGCATGGTTTGGTAGGCATTGTCTGCCAAGGCGTAGCTGTGTGGATGCAGATCCACCATCACAGTTACTTCGAGTTGCTACACCCGTGCTGCTGGTGTTATGCCAGATGCGCAAATGCACTAGCGAAATATTTTCATGCGCTCACATATGTGGTGGAAGCTCAAAAAAGTTGACCCCCATGTAGAGCTCCATCTGCTTTGTGTTGTAGATGTCCAGCTCTTTGTAGGGATTGACAGACACGAGCAGCGTGCCAATGTAGGTCTGAAAAAAATGAACCAAACCAGCATGGATTGTGAATCAACATGCATTTGTGTGCAACAGGGCTTTAAAGGTCCTTCTCCTAGACTTACATAGATGAGGTCTTTGTTGAAGCGTTTATTGAGGTTGTTGAGGAAGGCGAGCTCTGTGGTTTCATCCAGCAGAACAAAATCCTGGATTCCAACCCGGTCCCTGGCAGTCAGGGCGCCCTCCATGTCCAGCTGACCCTGGACACCCAGAGAAAGCGGAATTTCTCGTTTTTAATGTCATAATCTGTGCATCACACATGCAGTGCAGTTGAATGTTTTAGTTTGTTGGGGTATAAAACTTTATTAATTATGGCTGCTCAAAATGTAGAACAAACAAACTACCGAAAGAAGCAAATCATTATAACACAGTTTGCATGCATAATCATAATAATAATCATAATAATAATAATAATATCCAAAATTATATTATCAGTTGGGGATTTTGACAAATGCGACTGGATGAATGATTGTTTGAATAAATGGCTCGATGGGGGGGGCAGAGCCGGGGAAAAAAGCACAAACATGGTCCCTGTTAGTTCTATTGAAACGAGGTCTGGAGGTCTTTTCTGTGTCTCTGAAGCGGAGCTCTGTGATTGTGCAGACGAACAAACAGAAGCTAATGATCGCTACACAGAACAGAGACCAAACACACTACACTGTGCAGCGGCACGTTTCAAATGCAGAGTGGGAAAAATTCCACCAATCTGTTTTGCATTCTCAACACCAACACTGAGACCAAAGGTTTTCACAGCTTTTGTTGGTTTTGTGTGTTTTCGCTCTCTCTCTCTCTCACTCTCTCGCTCTTCTTTGGAAGCAGAAGTCCTTTGATTCTCAACTCTCTATGTAAAAAAAAAAAAAAAAAAAACATTAAAAAAGATAATCCATTGGATCTAATTGACACAAAGCCCCTCCCCCCCCCTATCCTCCGCCTATGGTCCTCGCTTCTTCTGAGAAAGGCCGAGTGTTTTTTGTCCCGTAAATAACCGCGGAGCAGAGACAAAAAAGGACGTCTTTAAAATGCAGTCTACAATCCATTACACAAATTCCCCCTGCATATCCATTCAGTAATTATTCATTAGAAAACATTTACCGTCACAGTGAATTTCACACTAGGCAGTCGACGCACAATAGAGGAGATTTGGCCTATTTTGGGGTGAGGAGTTGGGGAGGGGACGGCTGTACAGAGAGGAAGGGGCGAAGGCAAAGGGAAGGGAGGAGGGGAACGGTCTGATCTGAGAACCTCTGAAACGGGGCCATCTTGAGACAACGGGACAGACTAAATAGTGCAGTAACGGTCTGTGCCCTGCTGCTTGCTGTGACACTCACTTAGTTTGCCCCGGGGGCAAACAATAGAAGCTTGTTCTTAGCAATCCTGTGCTGTAATTTGGGCTTCATTGCTTTGCTCACACGGGGCCCCTTGGAAGGAGAGGAGGCTAGTCAGATGAGAGCGTTTTTTTCCACCTGTCAGCCCAGCACCCCCAAATGCCCTCACCCCTCTCCTCAACAATACCCCTCAGCCTGTGTCCCCACTAATAGCCCTTAGCCGACCCCCCCCCATTCCACAGGCACCCCTCCCAGTCACCCACTTTAAGCCAATGAGACAGGTGAACAATATCATTGAAGGAGCCCTCTTTTGGACGTCAGAATCAATCTGGCGATGTGACGGCAGCGGTGCTGTTGCAGGGTATCAGTGACACCCCCTTTCTTCATGGGAACAAACTTCTCTCGGTGGCAGCACAAGCAGACAATATGCCGGGACAGCGTGACTTGGGGATCTGCCATACAGTATTACAAGTAATAACATGAACGGATGAGCTCCTGTCAAGAGCCGGATGAATGAATTCAGTGGCGCTAATAAGGGGAATGCGTTCCGTTCTCATTCAGTGCGCTGTCAAAATCTAAAGGGTCGTTGTTCTCCATTCAGGTTCTCTTTGGTGCCCTGCAGGTATTTCTTTTTAAGAAAGCTGTCTGCGGCCTGCAACGAGGGCTTTCTGAAGACACTGTGGTCAAATAGGCTGAACACAGAATGGGCGTTCTCGGTCCAGGAGGACAAGGAGGTCTGAGCTGAAGAAAAGCACCACCGCCCCAAAAAAATAAAGTTCTCTTCAAGCACTTTAGTGATTTGTAGCTTTAAATAATCCATACCGAAGTAGATCAGTGTGTGATTCGAGTTATACAAACTAAACAACCCAGTCTGATGTGTGGAGTCCAGGAAAGCTGTTGCCAGACCAGGCGGATCCCCTCAGAGCACAGCTGATTGCATTTTAATTAAGAGATGCTCGCTCATCTCGGTCTTGGGTGTCAGTGTCGCCCGAGACAAAGTGACCTCATTTATGTGAGAAGCAGAGACAGCCGAGGGAGGGAGGGAGAAGCATCCTGCTAAGACGCGACAATTTAGCAAACAAGTTGGAGGAAAGTTAATCTGCCTCTTCTGGTCGTCTCATGTGTTGTTAACGTCTCCTCTTGACCTGAAAGGTCTCCACAAACTCAATGACCAGATACCCTTTTCAGAGAGATGGGCCCGCCTCCCACTTCCTGACAGAAACTTACTTTAAATGATGGATACAACTCATGTCTAGAGAGTAACTGTACAGAATGTTTCTGCTCTCAGGGTTTCATTGCTAAACTAGAAAATCACTCAGACTATCCATGGTGAGATAGAGACCCCCCACACACACACACACACACACATGCATGGCTGTGTCAAATTTCGGTCAATAATCACCGAGATATTGAGGAACAAATTTTGAAGCTCCATTGACTGCAATGTTAATGAAAAGTTATATTTATTCTGGATCATCCCAACATTTGCTGAAAATGTCATAAAGATCTGTCTAACTTTTTGAGTTATGTTGCTAACAGACAGACAGGCAGACAGACAGGCAGGCAGACACACAGGCAGACGAACCAACGCCTCGGCGGAGGCAATAACTGCCACTGGTAAGGAAATCATGAAAACCTTATCTGCAGGGTCTCAGACAGAAATGTTCACGTTATACACATGACACATTTAGTCCAGTTTTCCGAGTTGTCATAGCAACAGGTGACTTTCCCTTCCGTTTCTTTTTTGTTTGACAGCTGATTTGGTTCAGTTTACCACCCTTACAGCGTCATATTTAACAGGATACGACCCATCATCTAACTCTCACCTAACAACTGCACTTTCCAAAATATCAGATTGTTTTAATGATCGTTTCAAATGTGTTTCCTCTAGAAAACACCTCCCACAGAACTTTGTGGCACAGAACACGTTACACACAACAGGTAAAAAGAAGAATACGGCACAACTCAAAAGAAAAAACCCAAACCTGCATTTCTGAAGTTGAATTATTCTGCTGTCAGGTGCAGAATCTCAATGAGGATCCAAACTGAGGAGGAAAAAAAAAATCTGTTCTGTCCAGAGACGTTAGACAAGAGGAGCATGCCCCCCCCCCCCCCCCCCCCCCCCCGTGCCTGCGTGCAAGGAGACAGTCAGTGAAACTGTAAACTTTGTTGACAGTCAGTTGGCAAACGTCCACACTATTTAAAAAAATCTAATTTACAATCGTGGGCAATTTTGTTGCGTCTCATTCATCCAGTCATTTTGCTGATCCTCTGTGGAGGCCAGAGAACACGCGTCCTCCTCCTCGCCACGCTGACCCAGGCTCGGGGCGCCGTGGATCGAGTGATTAATCATTCATGTCATGGGAGGTGCAGGGACAGATATCTTATTCAGTGTTTACCTGGATATCTACTGCTCTGCTGAGTGTAACATAACAACACAGAAACAGGATCCAAACCAATCCAGCAGCCCCCCCTTTCCTCTCTCCTTTCTCCATGACATCACGACCGACAAGCCCTCGATCTTTGGCTAGATGGATATATTACAGGCTAACTGGGCCCCCGTCTGAGCTGCCAATGCCTAATGCCTGAGTAAATTGCTACTGGGTTGATGCCCAAAAGCAATTACCTTGTTTTTGTTTTTTGTTTTTTTTGCTTGAGTGAAAACAGATCAGATCATCTACTTATGATAGTGTAAAAATGTCAGAAGTGGGAGTATTTTAAAGTGTTTGTTTTTTTAAACAGGTTTTTATGAGAGTTAATGATGCAAAGGTGCCAGGAAATAAGAAGATGGCAACGATAAAGTGCGACACACGTTTCACCTGAAACCACAGGCCTCCAGGACATAACTCAAAATGTTACGGACGGATCGGACCCGCTTTCCTTTGTGTGCAGTGACGACTGTACCTATTTCACAGTTTTTAATAGCAGTAAAACAGGGTGTACTGGGTAACCAGCAGAAAGGACACACCATTCAAGGTAACGTGTCAATTTCTTTGCTCTGGTGACCCAAATGTGAGAAAAGATCACATTTCACCCATTTAATGGAGTGATTAATGTTTGGACTTGAGAGTTCAACATGTGTGAATTATTCACTCTACCCGCCAGAAAAGTTGCCACGGTTACCTCCGCCCCACCTCTTCAGCCCGGCGATGCTTGTCCAATCTTAACAAGCTTTGTGCTACCTACTGGGCTCTGATTCAGCACGAGACCCGGCAAATCCAATTACACAGGAGTCAGAGAGGTTGATTTTCCCATTATAGATTCCATGCTGAGAATGAGAGCTGATGATGACGCTCACGTCACATCACTACTGCCCCCCCCGCGCCCCCTCGACCTCGCTCCTACTCACTTTGTCTGCCTTTCACTGTTTCCCTTCTTTTATTTTTCCTTCTCTTCCCAATTCCTCTTTTCCTAAAGACCCTTTTTCTTACCCTGCCCCTTTCTTTGGATCTCTTTCATAGTCCATTATTCTAATTTGTCAGAGCAGCATAACAGACGGGGTCCCGTCATCGTCCAAAATGTTGGATTCGTGATTCGGTCTGTACACTATGAAATCTGATTTCCTAGTTACCACGAACATGCGAAGGACACACATCCATGAAGCAACGTTGAAAGACATTTTCGAGCATCTCTCCCTCTGTGAAGGTGAAACGGCACCAAACCCGGTTGTGAGTCGTCTCTGGCGACTGATCTTTGGGCCGGGCACCTGACACCTGATGGTCTGGATGCTGCTTCCTTCTTGTTTGAAGCGGCAGTGAGTGAATAAAGTCTTTAATCGGGACAACTGATGCAGCGACTTGGCCGAACACGGCTGGCAGCAGCTTCCTCGGTGTGGCCAGAGGGTCTTTGTGGGTGACGTGTTGTCCCGGAGGACACAGTGCCTCTTGCCCACAGAGGCGATTAGGGAGGTGAACTGACCTCCTTCTCATACGGGCTGATAGGTTTTGAGTAAACACTCGGTGCAAGACAAAAAAGATAGGCTACAAACACGGGGCAGCCCTCAGGCGGCGGTCGCAGTGTTACCCTGAACAGACGGGAGGAGGAAGAGAATTCCCTCTGTGATCCTGAACTGCAGGGAGTTCTGCTGAATGCACCAAACACCACTGGATCACGCTCACAGTTCAGCACCACTGACTTGATCAGCAGCAGGGCATCGAAACACAGAGCCAGTGGTCCGATTCCCGGCTCATCTGAACCACATTGCCTGGTGTCCCTGAGCAAAACGTTGACCCCTAAACTGGTCCGGACGGTTTGGAAAGTTTGCTGCCAAATATTACCCTTACATTGATATTTACAAGGTAAACGCATGTTTCACTGGAACAGACAATTGGATCCTTCATAACAAAACTTTTTCAGAAGCTCATATTGTTGTTCTTCCATTGCATCACAAACTCAACAGCACTCAGAGAACACGAACCTCTATGTTGCTCCATTATGTCATCGCACCGGATCATACGATGGTGGGACACAACCTGGACAGGCTGCCAGTTCATTGCTGGGCCAGAACACAAAGACACAAACAACAAGTCATGCTCTCATTCACACCAAGGGGACATTTAGGGTCACCACTCACCTGTGTTCCATGTTTCTGAACTGTGAGAAGATGCAAGAATCCGGAGTCCCGGGAGGAAGATGGATCCGCTCCAAATCAGAGTCACATGACCTCCATGGTCCATACAAGTCGATCAAACGGGTTTTGGGTAAATCAAACTAATTAAGGCAAAATAACATCAAGTCAAGACAGCCGCCGAATAAACCTAAATAGAATTTCAAGGGGAATTAACACATTTTGAAGCTCCATTGACCGCAATGTTAATAAAAAATTATTTAAAGTTTCGGTTTCGTGCCTCCATTGTTGAAGCGGCCGATCGGTGCTGTGGCCGTAAGGTGGTCGGTGCCTGTCGTGGCGGCAATCCCAAGACCTCTTGGTGGACACCGGTGGTGAGGGATGCCGTCAAGCTGAAGAAGGAGTCCTACCAGGCCCTTTTGGCCTGTGGGACTCCGGAGGCAGCTGACAGGTACCGACAGACCAAGCGGAGTGCAGCTACCGTGGTTGCTGAGGCAAAAACCCGGGCATGGGAGGAGTTCGGTGAGGCCATGGAAAACGACTTCCGGACGGCTTCGAAGAGGTTCTGGGCCACCATCCGGCATCTCAGGAGGGGGAAGCAGTGCACGGTCAACACTGTGTATGGTGGGGATGGTGCGCTGCTGACCTCGGCTCGAGACGTCGTAGATCGGTGGAGGGACTACTTTGAAGACCTCCTCAATCCCACCGACATGCCTTCCAGTGAGGAAGCAGGGCCTGGGGACTCGGGGGTGAGCTCCTCTATCTCTGGGGCCGAGGTTGCCGAGGTAGTCAAAAAGCTTCTCGGTGGCAGGGCCCCGGGGGTGGATGAGATCCGCCCGGAGTCCCTTAAGGCTCTGGATGTTGTAGGGCTGTCATGGTTGACACGACTCTGCAACATTGCATGGACATCGGGGGCAGTGCCTCTGGATTGGCAGACCGGGGTGGTGGTCCCTCTTTATAAGAAGGGGGACCGGAGGGTGTGTTCCAACTACAGAGGGATCACACTCCTCAGCCTCCCTGGTAAGGTCTATTCAGGGGTACTGGAGAGGAGGGTCCGCCGGATAGTCGAACCTCGGATTCAGGAGGAGCAATGTGGTTTTCGTCCTGGCCGTGGAACTGTGGACCAGCTCTACACCCTCGGCAGGGTCCTTGAGGGTGCATGGGAGTTTGCCCAACCAGTCCACATGTGTTTTGTGGATTTGGAGAAGGCATTCGACCGTGTCCCTCGGGGAGTCCTGTGGGGGGTGCTCCGGGAGTATGGGGTGTCGGACCCCCTCATACGGGGTGTCCGCTCCCTATATGACCGGTGCCAGAGCTTGGTCCGCATTGCTGGCAATAAGTCGGACCTATTTCCAGTGCGGGTTGGACTCCGCCAGGGCTGCCCTTTGTCACCGATTCTGTTCGTAACTTTTATGGACAGAATTTCTAGGTGCAGCCAGGGCGTTGAGGGGGTTCGGTTTGGTGACCTCAGGATTGGATCGCTGCTGTTTGCAGACGATGTGATCCTGTTGGCTTCATCAGGCCGTGCCCTCCAGCTCTCACTGGATCGGTTCGCAGCCGCATGTGAAGCGGCCGGGATGAGAATCAGCACCTCCAAATCCGAGGCCATGGTTCTTAGTCGGAAAAGGGTGGAGTGCGCCCTCCAGGTCGGGGAGGAGATCCTGCCCCAAGTGGAGGAGTTCAAGTACCTCGGGGTCTTGTTCACGAGTGAGGGAAAAATGGAGCGAGAGATCGACAGACGGATCGGTGCAGCGTCTGCAGTGATGCGGACTCTGCACAGATCCGTCATGGTGAAGAGAGAGCTGAGCCGAAAGGCGAAGCTCTCGATTTACCGGTCGATCTTCGTTCCTACCCTCACCTATGGTCACGAGCTTTGGGTAGTGACCGAAAGAACGAGATCCCGGGTACAAGCGGCTGAAATGAGCTTCCTCCGTAGGGTGGCTGGGCTCTCCCTTAGAGATAGGGTGAGAAGCTCAGTCATCCGGGAAGAGCTCGGAGTAGAGCCGCTGCTCCTCCGCGTTGAGAGGGGCCAGATGAGGTGGCTCGGACATCTATTCAGGATGCCTCCTGAACGCCTCCCTGGTGAGGTGTTCAGGGCACGTCCCACCGGGAGGAGAGCACGGGGAAGACCCAGGACACGCTGGAGAGACTATGTCTCTCGGCTGGCCTGGGAACGCCTCGGGATCCCCCCGGAAGAGCTAGAAGAAGTGGCCGGGGAGAGGGAAGTCTGGGTTTCCCTGCTTAGGCTGCTGCCCCCGCGACCCGGCCCCGGATAAGCGGAAGAAAATGGATGGATGGATATTTAAAGTGATCCAGAATCCAGGATCTCTTCTGGATCATCCCCAATATTTAAACAACTGTTCCCGGTAACATTCCCAACATTCCCTGAAAATTCCATCAAGATCCGTCTTTGACTTTTTGAGTTTTGTTGCTAACAGCTAAAACATTATCATGTAATAAAACGTAAGCAGAGACTATGACGTCATCGGTCAAGGTGGAGCTACTTCATAAAAAACATTTGCGCATTTGACTGGTGCAAATCTGTTACATTTAAATATTATACCATCATCATCATCATCATCACTGACCTGCAGTACATCGCACAATATGAGCCCAGTCGGCCCCCGTAGTTTTGTCCTGCGGGCATTCGGACCTCCAGGATGTCCTAGTGTCCGCAGAATTATCGTGGGCTTTTTGTCCGTTACGTTTCTGCATGTAATCATTGATTGCGTCTATTGGGACGGGGCGATTTACCATCTGTAAGGTCCCGGGGGGGGGGTCACCCCGCTCTCCCTGCAGCCTGGAAGGAATTCGTTCACCTTTCATTTCCGGCCGCACATTTTAATCTCCATCAGGTTATGTCATGATTTAAAAAAGGACCTACATTATTATTATTCAAATTAAACGTTAAACAGTTTAAAGTGGAATCCATTCATTAAAGTTATATGAAGGGCCAACAAGCTGGTTTTCCGCGCATCTCGCCCCTTTTCCTAAATGAGAGTTAATCCTTCCTATTAAACATGGAAAAAGTTGACAAAGAGAAATCACTTCAAACTTTCGTCCATTGACATGAGACAATTTTCATATAAAAATAATAATAGTAAGATAAAAGGAAATAGTTTAAGCTTTGCACATAGAATGCCTCGGTGACATGCAGATTAAAATTAAATACTACAATCTGTACTTTGTTTTTTCTTAATCCACCTTGTTTTCTGCAGTGAGCATGTTCTCTCCTTTGCCACCTCCTGCTGCAGCCCCCCCCCCCCCCCAATCCCATACGCGCCTCCCCGGCTCCTTTTCCCACTGCGGAGAGGAGCAGGACGCGGCCACGGCGGCGGGAAGCAAATGATCTACGAGCACTTCCCTTAAAAGAACCCCCCCGCCCCCCCTCACACACATAGATGCCACCACAAGCAGCGACTCACACACTGCCTTAGACCTGACCGGGGGGGGGACTGGAGTTTTGCTGAGACGCGTCTGGAGGAACGCGCGCAGCGACGGTGTGGAAACGCTTTCTGGATCGGGTATGACGTCTGCAAACTTTTGCTTTGCTGCGCTTACATGCAGTGGAAGAGGCGCTCCGTGACGCAAAAGTCCTCCGCCTCAACTCCCCCCAAAATAAATACATACATAAATACAAATAAATATAATTGCGAGACAAGGAGATTGCGTAAGATCGCTGCTTTTTGCACTGGAGGTAGAAGTGTGGAGGCTGTATTAACAGCATCTGTCAAACGCACGGGATCCTCATCATCATCATCATCATCACCCTCCTCCTCCTGCCCCTCGGGAGACCGGGAGCTCCGCTGAAAGCTCCACTGCGCATGTCAGCGCGCTGGACAGCACCAGAGAGGGAAATTTAAAAACGGCTCTTGGAGATTCAAGTCCAACACCGTGAAATACAGTAGCGGGGGGCTCCAGCCTCAGCTCACATATTCTTCAATATCAGCAGGAAACAGGTGAGGATTTGCTTTTTCATCGTTTATTTTAGTTTATCAACATTTTTGTTGTTGTTATTTTTAAAATAGTAACCTTTTTTTATTTTATTTTTAGACTTTAATCCTAATTTACTTTTGGGCTGATTTAATAAATCCACTGTTGTGTGAAAACTTGTACTGAATGCCTATTGGATACAAGCTTCTTCTTCTTTAATCATGTTCATTTAGTCCTATGAAAATTAAATAAAGAGTTATGAGAGAAATCAATAAACCAATAACAAGGTCAGCCGAGAAAGATGTTCTGATGCCAAACAGGAAACGGATGTACTGACAGGAGTTTGTATTTTTAAATTGGTTTTATTTTACATCAAACATTATATTTGAGTTTAAAGTTTTTTCTTTTCATTGGGCAATTTTGTATTTCTGGAAATGTTACAACGCTCGCCTGCATTTATTCACAAAAGGGCTTATTAAAAAGAAAAGAACGTTAGTGACATAACTTGTTGACTGTTCATTTGATTGATTGATTGATTGATTTGATTGATTGAACAGGTACCACACATCCCAGGAAATGATAGAAGGTGGAATTACATCCAGGATGTCAGGAATAATTGAGAATGCTGGTCATCATCCGTCTCCACAAGACTACAGGCAAGACTTCTAATTTAATATATACATCAGAAATGAGAAACGTAAAGAATGATTTTGTTTTTGTCACATTTTATCAACAAGACTCAAGATCAAATCTGAAACACCTCAATAGATAAAAGGCATATTTCACATAGCCATGGAACAAACTGTCTAACTCCTCTATATTTAATCTAGAGGTAGATGGACAGCTCTTTTTGTGCATGGGGGGGGGGGGGGGGGGGGGGGGGTGAGGGGGGGATCATGAAAGAGGAGAGAGAGAGAAAAATCCTGAAGAATAAATGATTTTCAGTCTGAATGGATCTGTCAGAAACCATCAGCTCTGTTTACACTCCTGCTGTCGGCACACGGAGAGCCTGAGCCTCTTGGCCTGCCAGCTCAGGGGGAGGGGGGGGCGCTCTGGGTCACCAGTAAGAACAAGTGGCTCCCAATTAGAAAGCGGGGGGGGGTGCAATATTTGGTATTGCTAAACCTCTGGGAAGGATTTGATGATACACAGAGACACCGGCTTGACATGTTTTGCATCAGAGAGCAATTTGCTGTTTGACAGGAGTGTGGGGTGAACACCACCCAATGATGAATCATCTATTCTAGTTGTGTGTGTGTGTGTGTGTGTGTGTGTGTGCTGGGCAATTATAACACTTCATTTTAACGGAATTGTTTTTTTTTTCCCACTTTGGGTCCTCACATTTTTTTCAAGAAGCCAAAGAGGGACAAAATGAGGCACTTGCATTAAATTTACAGACGTGCAAATTTGTTCACAATCGCATTTCTTCTTAGATGTTTTTTTTTTAATGTAGACAGTAAGACAGGTATGAAGATAAGGGCTAATAAATGTCACAGTTATGATAGTTGCTCTAATCTGAGCAACTCAAAAACGTTAACCGACACATTCAAGGCGTTTGAGCACGACTGTTGTTGATTCCTGGCTGTAATGGTGTCACTTATTCCGACGGCAGACACCCGGTCCTGACCTCAGACTACGGCAGCACCATGTCCAACCAGGGGCTCTGTTCAGGGAGGATGGGGGGGGGGGGGGGTAGAGGCTGGAAAGGGACAGGGAAGCAGATGGTATCCTATTTGCCCCTCTTATGTGAGGGCTGTCATTCCAGCAGATTAATGCAAGGGTCGGAGAAAAGAAAAGAAACGACAGAGACAATCAAGGAAGGGTCTGCGGAAGACAATAGAGACACGTGCCACTGGGCAGATTTGTCGTTTGGGACACAATGGGTGATCATTTTTCAATAGACGAGGCCAACTGTTGCAGGCAGCATGTGCTGCTGTCCCATGTTTCAAACGATCTCATGCCTTGTTTACTTATGATTCAGCCAATGGTTACGGCGAGAGCGTGGTCACCTGACACAGGGTTGATTTTTTTTATTAGCTGATTTGGTGGGGGGGGGGGTGCTATCCACAGACACACAAAGTAACTGAATAGTATGTGTTGTCATAGCGACCCCAATTACTAAACCTTTGGACAGAAAGTGTGTGTGTGTGTGTGCAGGATTCAAGAGGATTCCTCTCTTTTCTTTCTGTCGCTTTGAGGCTGCCCACATAAAAGACGCCATGACTGGAAGCCGAAAGGTCCCGGCAGCGCGCTGGTTAAACAAAAATTTACATTTAGTCCACTCTGTAGAAATGCATTTATAAAATCATGATTTTATAAATAACTAACAAATTAAAGGAAATTGCTACTTTGATTTTTTTTTTCCCCATTAGAGAAATAGAAAAGGAAAAGCAATGATAACTCCAAGACAAAACAACATCAACAGATGATTGACTGCGAATGGAAAGCTTGTTTAACTCCCCCATTGTTGATTAAAACTGCCACTGCTAAATAACTAGTTAATCTCCCTATAATAAACCCTGGATCGCTTCACCCAGCAGCTTTCATTCATTTCTCCACATTCAGACTCGTTGCAGTGGTTTTGAGTTTGAAACAGAAAATGTTTAGATTTAAATTTCATTTCTGGTTTCCGTTTATCTGACCTCACAGCCATGATAACCCCCACCCACGCCTCCCCTCTCCTCCTCCTCCTCCTTCTCCTTTTTATTCTCTTTTTGAAGGCTGCTGACCACAGACCCCTCCCAGCTGAGGGAGGAGGACCTCCCTGGGGACCTGCAGTCTCTGTCATGGCTCACCTCCGTGGACGTTCCCCGCCTACAGCAGATGTCTGATAGCCGAGGCCACGGCAACGGGCGCTCCCAGGGCAGTTTGTTGGAGCAACAGACAGGTGAGGTGAAAGGGCGGGGACTGTGCAACATTCAAACACTGCATCACCTCTGATTGGACAAGTCAGGATAGCTGGATTCTTCTGATCTTTTGGCCTCTGCAGATATGAATAAAGTTTAGACTAACAAAACACAATGCTGCTGATTTTGCTGAGATTTGAACTATGAGACTTATTCACCTGGGATCAATGGATTTATGTTTCCAGATATAATAGAATGGTCAATGGTCAATTCAATTGCAAACTATCACTGTGCAGAAGAGAGAGGTTTAAATGTCTATATTTATATAAGTAGACATATGTGCCTGCAGATATAGAGAGGCTGCTGATCGTCTCAACTGTGGTACTTTTTTTTTTTGGTGATATAACAACTTCAAACCTCAGAAATCCCAATTTAAGTGTTATTTTTGTTTTCTAATCAACGGTCTGGTTGTTCCTCCTCCCAGTTCAGCTGAGCAACGTGTCGATGACGGCCGGCCAAGGCTCAATGCTCCACCTCCAGAGCAACATGCAGCACAGCCCTCTGGGGATCAACATCGTCAGCGCCCACAGCGGAAGTGTGAGTTTTAGCAGCATTGAAAGAAGCACGTCAGCAGGCATTATGTTTTACTACACTTGCAGGGGTTGATATTTATGCATCTGCTCCTCAGATGTCTCCATTCTCCATGAATGGTCTGCCCTCACCGGGATACCAGTGCCCTACCTCAGTGTACCAGCCCACACCCCAGCAGGTGTACTCTCTAGCCCAAACTGGACAACAGGTAAGCATCCATGTGATACAAGCCGCTTTTCTCAATTCGGGTGATTAGCATATCTTTTTGATTGGGATTATGTTCTTTCCTGAGCTGCTGCTGATTTGTGTTCTCTTTTACTTCTTGCACAGATAATCTGTTTGATTAAAACAGTGAAACAAAAATATCGCCACATTACTCTCTCCTTGTTCTCACAGTGTTCAACTGGTGGACTTTATAGCAATGTCTCCTTCAACAACCAAAGTCTCTTCACCCAACCTCGCCTTGCTCCTCAAGATCAGGAGCTGCAGCCCAAGTCCTTCCCCAAACCAATTTATTCCTACAGGTCAGACGGCCGTTAACAATCCAAAGAAACAATACAGATCAAATCTCCTGGACTTCCCGTTTACATCAGTTTTCTTGATGTTTTCCAGCTGTTTGATTGCCATGGCTCTGAAGAACAGCAAAACTGGCAGTCTCCCAGTCAGTGAGATCTATAGCTTTATGAAGGAACACTTTCCTTATTTCAAGGTAGGCAATGCACATAATATATAGAGACGGCGCATGTAGCTATAAAAAAAAGTCGCTGATTAAATGCTAATCCTCTCCTTGCAGACAGCACCTGATGGATGGAAGAACTCGGTGAGACACAATCTGTCCTTGAACAAATGCTTTGAGAAGGTGGAGAACAAGACGAGCAGCTCGTCCCGTAAGGGCTGCCTGTGGGCGCTGAACCCTGCCAAGATTGATAAGATGGAGGAAGAGATGCAGAAGTGGAAACGCAAGGACCTCCCAGCTATCCGCCGCAGCATGGCTAACCCTGGTCGGGAATTCATTTGATTAAATGTAAAAGGTCGACTGCCCAAGCAGGAAAGTGAGTCGTCAAACCTTAGTCCGATTGTGTTTTCTCCCTGCAGATGAGTTGGATAAATTGATTACAGACCGACCAGAGAGCTGCAGACGGAAGCCTGTGGACGGAAGCCTATGTATGACCCGGCTGCCCAGCTGTCCTCCGGGCCTCTCGCTGCCCATTGCTGCTCACCTGCAGCCTCAGCCTATAGTCACACTGTCGCTGCCCTGCTTGCCCATCCACCAGCACCACCAGCTTCAGGCCCAACTCCAGGCTCAAGCCCGCCTGGCGCCCATGTCCCCCGTCCCGGCTCAAACGCCTCCCCTCCACACGGTCCCTGACCTTTCTCACAGCCCTCTCACCCAGCAGTCCATCAAGCCGCCAGATGATTTCTACAGCGTGCATGGTGATACGCACACAGAGGTGGATGCACTGGACCCCAGCATAATGGACTTTGCCCTTCAAGGTAAATACACTTTTATGTCATCCCGGTTTTTCCCATTTGCTAGATGTTGGTGTTTGCATCAGTACAAAAACCTCTTTGTCCATCCGTTTAGGTAATTTATGGGAGGACATGAAGGATGACAGCTTTAACCTGGATGCTTTGGGTACCTTCAGTAATTCCCCGCTCAGACTATCAGACTGTGATCTGGGAACAGCCAGCCTCCCACCCGTCTCCTCTGGAGCAAACATGCCGCTGTCGGAAGTGCAAGTGACGGGCCTCTACACCTCCTACGCCTCCCAGGATCCCCTGTCCTCCCAGTACATAATCACAGCAGCCAACAGCAAGCCCATTGCTCTGTTGTAAAGCAGCGCTGAGCTGTCTCGGTCTGATTTCCTAAGGATGCCATCTGGGGTGAAAATCTGACATTCCCGTGTGCTACTGACAGCGGCACTGGAGAAGGATGTGTTACGATGATTTCGCATACGCTTGATAAGAAACTGCTCATAAATTGATGGCTGGAAGAACATGCAAGTCAGACTAACCTGTCTAGCTTTGCCAAGTAAAGACTCAAAGCCTGCATGAGTGCAAAGACTCCTCGTGTAAGATAACCTCCACCAGCTTTCTTTGACTGTTCACTTTGCATTTTAAAGCCCTATCATACTGTAGCTCCCTGACCTTTGTCTGTTGTATTGTGTTAGACAGAATTGCTGTGATGTTTTATTTATATTTATGAAAAGCAGCTGGAGGAGGTGATGACAACTGACATTTTTGCTGTGTATATATATTTGAATGTTTAAAACTGATTATCGGCACAGAAAAGCTTTCTCTACATTCCAAAACGCCCAGCTGTGCAAACGCTGATTTGAGATATTACACATTATTCATTTACAGAGTGTGACTAACGTGTCTCAAAGTCAGATCTAAATTATGTTCATTAACTTGATCATGATCAAAATCAGATGGGTAAATAAAAACTGTTTTTTTTTTCTTGCCATGAAATATCTTGATGACATTTTTTTAAACAGACAGTTCTTGGCAGAAGACACAGAGAGTTTCTGTACAATAAAATAAAATGTCATAGCTGAAATTGTGAATGGACATGAGGCAAATTGAGCCATCAGTCGGGCATGTGCTTTGGCAATTATTGACCAACCTGAATTTGGTGGTTATTGCATTATATCAGAAAAAATACCACAAAATATTTCACAAATCACATATATCGTCATAAATGTCTCATTCATAACAGTCTTAAGACATAAATCACTACGCAAAGACAGAAATGGAGTGAGAGACGGACGACTGAGGCCAACGTCAACAACATGTCAACTGTACTACAGCTTATTTGAAATAAACAATTAAAAACACTCAACCGTCTTTGTGATTATCGTTTTTTTTTATCAATTAGAACACTGGTAAAAAACGTCATAACATGAATGCAGAAATGAAACAGAATCAATTTTCTGACTTTATAAATTGAAAATAAATAAATAATTGACCTCCATCCAAAAATCAACACACATTATTTATTTCAAACTTTAACATGACAATCTAGTGAAAATATGAAATTTTAAACTTTATGAGTAAAAATGTAATACTGGTATGCCATTATGTACAAATGCAGCCAATATTTACGGTCACAGTTGGTGAACCAGATTGAGCAGCTGAAACGACTGACTACTTACCACAGAAATACTAAAGAAAAGATCTCCGCCTGCCGATCAACAGTGGAGCCCTGCTAGTGGTGATCACAGATGAGTTAACCAGCCTGTGCATGCATGCAATTGTGCAAAGATTTGCCCCAAATATGAAACGTATAGTTTCAACTAATTTTCCTACAAGTACAATCAGTAAAAGGTTTTAGTTCTTTGTGATAATATAACCTGGTGAAGACCCCTTATCTTAACTGGCACCAGTGTTGTCCATAGTTGCAAGCAGATGCGAGAGCTTGGCCCTCTGGGATGGAGTGATATTCTGACTCATGTGAATAATGCAGTCCATGGCTACGTCAGGATTGGCCTGCAACAGTCTAGAACAGAAAAGTGAAATAAAACACAGACATATCTGTCAATCATCGTGCAATTAAATACAGATACAGGTTGTTTCAGCAGCTAAGACAATATGGGAACCTGACCGGTCTGCAGATTCTATAGGAAACCGTGACAAAAGATGTGGCATGTAGCCTCTCTAAGCAACGATGGAATTAATGTAAAGACAGTGAGGCAACATTAATCACAAAATGGGCACCTGTGGATGTGTTTCAAAGTGTTTTCTCTTTCCAGGTACTTGATGTTCTCTCGGATGGCTGATGGAGTGCCATCCTCCTTAGACAAATGCCTCTCAAGCCACTCAACTACTGCTTGGTTGTTATCCCAGAGGTAGGCCTGGAGACAAAAGCAGAAGCGCTTTTCAATTCCTCATCAATTCAAACCAATAACTTGGAGACAAAAACAAAATGAGACATAAAATTAGAAGAAAAAAAAAGTTTAATGGATTGAACTAAATATTCTCCCACAGACATATATATGAACAACAATTCAGTGAGCCAGCAGAGCCAGTGTTCTTTGGCCGTCGTGGCATACCTTGACTGTTCCTTCCGTTTCAGCAAACCAGCGTCGCAGCATGGACTGCATGTGTCCGTCACCGAGGTCCTTGTTGGCCTTCAGGATGTCACACTTCACCACCTGCTCCAACAGGAGGCGACGCAGACGCCAGTAAAAGAAGGTCCGCACACTCTTCCAATCGAGAATATCCTGTGAAGAGCATGAAGAGACGCGGTGAAATAACTTTAGAAAGAACAGAACTCCAAAGACCCAACTAAACATATAAGATAACCCCCCCCTCCAATATGTACATATTACATCAGAGTTTACGCACAGTGATGACGCCCTTCTCTTGCATCCTGCCTGGGGTATCGTGAAGATCTACGAACTGCACTGCCACCTGGTGGTAGATGGGCAAAAGATAGTCTTCTCTTGCTTTGAGCTTTGATTCAACCTCCTGGAGCTGCTTTTCAGACAGACCTGGAGAAGCTGACAGGGGGAAAAACAATTCCCGGAATGGTAATGAATATCCAGTTGTGTTGCAAATGTATTGTAAATAAATAAAGTGGCTTTGTGAGTAGATGAAACAGTCTTTACCAAGCTGCTCAACCAGACCAGCACAGACTGGATCTAGTCTCCTCATGGTCTTCAGCAGGTCCTTCACCTTAAACTTGATTTCAACTGTACCTTCAGCCTCCAGCACGCCACCCCTAAAACATTAACAGCAGCATCAACAGGGACACAACAAAAAGGTGGACTCCGGTTATCCTGAAGCAGACCCTGTTGCTTAGCAAATTACAACCATCTAGAAACATTTACCTGCTCTCTCTGTCTGCATAGAGCTCCATACACAGTGGGTTAATGGTGGGGTCTATCACCACCCACGAGCCTCCTCTCAGCTCAGCCTGAGGTGGGATGTACACCAACACTGGCTGACGGTAACCACGGAGGGCATCCACAATATAGGCCCCGAACTTTAGGATCTGGTCATACATATCTAGACGCGACACGGAGAGAAAAACACAAAGTTTCGTTGAATAACACGCACCTTAACATGTAATACAGCCTCTCCACAAAGATGAGTACGTGCTCCCTTACCCTTCATGCCCCCAGAGAAGCCCCTCCAGTTGGCAAACACCATGAGAGGCAGGCGCTCGTGGTTGAAGTCAGAAATCGCCTGAGCAGTTTTAAAGGCAGAATCTGGAAACCACACCTGGCCGGCCTGCTGCTGAACCTGACATCAGCAAACAAAAATGCATGCGGAGGTGAAACTCTCTGATGTGTTTAAATCATAAGTGACGAGGCCGACTCACTTTAGATTCTGAATCCAGGTTCGCAGGGTCTGCGGGAACGGTGAACTCGACTGTGCGCGTTTCAACAGCGATGACACCGAGTGGAATTCCTCCCAACCTGTCCCCGTTGAAATATTTATCGATCATTTTACTTGTACTCATAAAAAAGCCACTTCATGTGTGTGTGTGCGTGTGTATTAAAAGTAAACAGATTCACCGTGCTCTGCCCACAACGACCGTCTGAGCCCAAGACCCCATGATCTCCATGAAGGAGCCGTGATCGAAGAATCCACTCTGCCAGGCTCCTCTCAGTGCTAAATTTACAAATACGTACAAGATCTAATTCAATGAGGCTAATTACTTAAACAAAAACAGATCAGAACTGTAGATGCAGAGTCGACACTAACTCGGGTGAGGTCTCCCGGCCAACATCCAGCGGGGGTCGTATGGTGCCCTTGATGGAATGTATTCTATCTCTCTGTCCACTGGATCTGTACTTGGCACAACAGGCACAGGTGAGAGTTGGCTCTGCAAGGAGAAAAATAAATATAGTTAGTGATCTGAATTGTTGCCCAATTACCTAAGAGAACGAAAAGCCCCAGAGGGCATTCAGCCAAACCTTTGGCATATAAGAGAGCCACTGGAGGATGGTGAAGACGCCTTCAAAGTCATCCGGCACAGTGGTGTGAGCAACCCCGTTGTTGTGCATGATCTGGATCCCTCCCAGCTGGTTGTTGGATGCATAGACTTCTCTGCCCAAAACCTGTGCAGAGTCAGGGACTTGCATTACAAAAGAATTTTAACTAACCATAAAATGGGCAAGTTTACATAGGTTTGAGGTGGTTAAATGATACACAGCGCCAGGATAAATGGTGCGGTTCTCTCTCGCCTCCTGTAACCACAGTTGGTTAATTTTTTACCTTAACTTCTGCTCATAATTGGCCCCGACTCATACCAGTACAGACAACATTCATAATAGAGCGCATGCATGAAAAAAAATATCCTTCAAAACACAGGAGAAAGATCTCCCTGCATTAAAATGACTCACCTTGTTCAGAGTCGCTGCTCCAGTCAGGATAATGTGTGAATTTTCCACCTGAATCACTCTCTGTCCCAAACGGACCAGGTAGGCTCCGATTCCAATAGCGCGACACGTCACCTGCGAGAATGAACAGTAAAGCAGCACGCTGTTGCGTTCACATGACCCTCTTCTTACTCAGAGAACGCAGATGCACATTCTTACCATACTAATTGTTATGATCTCTTGGTAGGCCTGAGAGGATTCTCCGGCAATGGTGCCAGAACCTCGCAGGTTCTCAACTCCAAGTCCATCGTTCTTGCCGATGACGTCCGTGATGATGTACCTAGCACAGAGGGATTGACAGAAATCTAAAAAGATCCATCAATTAGCAGAATGAACTACATATAAGAAATAACCAATGTTTTGTAGTACCTGGACTCGCCACCCTCCTCTACATGGTGGCAGTGAACAGCATTGGTGGAGCTGATTCGTGTGTAGTCCTGTGGTGTCAGGTAAAGGTACTTGAAACCCTAGTGAGATTTGGAAATACCTCATAATGAGACTTTTCTTTTTCTTTTCTTTTTTATCTACTGCTGAATTATTTCCTGCAGTCATTTCTTACATAATCCTATAATGTAAATATTAGGAGGAACACAATTTAGGTCACCTTGTACGGGTCTGTGGGGTCGATCCACGCCACCTGGAACATGTGTTTGATCTCTTCAGCAAGACCGATGCGAGCTCCGCTGTTGGCTGCGATGTAAACGCGGGGGACGCGCTCGGCTCGCGCCAACTCAGACGCCTTGAGGAAGAGCTCATCCTCTCGAGGACCAAAGGAGCCAATCATGTGAGTGATGTCATTACAGATGACAATGATATCTCTGCCCTCTGGGTACTCTGGAGTCTTCATGTTCATCCTGAATGCAACTATTCCAACCTGATAAAAGAATGGCAACCGTCATTGTTAGTATCACACTGAGAAAGCATGAAATGACTTTAGCACTGTCAAAAGAATCTTGCATCATTGTCTCCAGGCAATCGGTTCATCTGCACGAGTCTTCCTTGAGAGTCCGGAACCAGCTCCGAACACATCAGCACGTCTTTAGGGTGCTGGTCCCCTGGACCCCACAGCTTAAACAGAGCCTACAGAGGGATTCCCCATTATTAGACAGATGTCACAGGCACCACAGAAAGGGAGCAAACAAAATGGCAGTCATTTAGCAGCACCTGTCTGAACATCTCAGGAAAGTCATAGACGTATGTGGTCCCCAGAGTTTGGGCATGGAAGCGTTTGGCTTGCAGCAGGTCTTTGGTCACATACGGAGTGTTGATGAACATGCTGTGCAGAGAACCTTGCTTCCCTGCATAGGATTGGAACATGACCTAGAAAGAGAAAGGCGACAAGGTAAACCTGTGATCTCCTGCCACATATTATAGGTTTCATTTGAAAATGGCTGCTTCTGTCCACGCCCCTCACCTGTCCAGACGTTGGGTCAGTGACCTCCTCATACAGACTGATATCCAAGTAATATCCAGACTCATTAGTGAGAAACAGGCGGACCGGCATGGCATTCCCTGTCGGGGTTAGACGGATGTTGATCTTCAGCTCAGCCTGCAAGACCCTCAGTTTCCATAGACGGCTGCCGTAGCGCATCACCATGGAGCGGACAGACTGCTCTATCTGGAGTTAAAAAGGCCACCATGAAATAAATCTGGTTTCTGCACAGTATAGAACACACAGGTTCATATGTGTAGGCCTAGTCATTCATTGAACATAGACCACAAAAAGAAATCGGCTGAATACTGACCTTTGAAGGGTCCATGATGACAGTAGGGACAAAGTTAAGGAAGATATGGTTGCAGTCCGTGCGGACGTTGGTATTACTGAAGGCCACCTCCAACTCGTCCATGGCCTCCAGCAGAAGACGTTCGCCCTCATTTTGAAGGTATTCAAATGAAGCTTCCTGATTGTGTACAAAAGTAGATTTAAATCACTTTTATATATTTTATTTCTTTAAACAATTAATAAAGTGCTTTTTGAAAAAATAAAATAAAAAAAGATAACAAGCACAAATGAGAACTAAGAAGTATTCTTGCTCTGCTGACCTTTGTAATGAGATCCGAGTGGCGCATAATGGCTCGAATGAAGAAGCGGTAGTCTGTGACCTCAGCTCCCTCCTGCACACGAGCAGCACCGAGGTAAAGGTGCATCTTGTGATTGGCACAGGGGACAGCTGTGAGGTCGAAGTTCCTCATGCGGTTGAGCTCCAGCTGAAATGCTAATGCTGGCTCGAGGTTGCGATAAATACGATCCTCTTGGAACTGAGGAGAGGCACGGATCGTCAGAGTCATCATCTACTGTAGCAACAGTATCTATTAAATCATAGATGGAAGAAGAAATAACCTTACCCCATCTCGAGCTCTGAATGTGAAGAACTTGGGAAATTCTCTCTGTTGCAAAAATAAAAAATAATGATAACAAAGCAAGGAAAATTAATGAGTGTATCTGTCAAAAGCAGCAACAGTAGCATATTTATTGAACATAACAAAGCAAAATCACAATGTGTGTGAATATATAGAAATTATTAGGTACACAATTAAGATGAATTACCTTCTGTGCAATCAGAAAAGTGATTCTCCTGATTCCATAATCAAAGAGCGCTGCTCGCTGTAAAAAAACAAAAACAGATTCAATTTAACAATAAAAATCTGCAACAATCCCACATTAATTTCTGCCGTGTGTCATGACTAATGAGAGGCTTGTTCAGAAACAACGCAAGGATGGTGACCTTTGACTGGGCAAAAGCAGTGAAAGCTGCAACCAAAGCACTGTCGTCTTCCGTGTCTGCCGTCTTTATGGACACATTAATGATGTGGATTGGATTCTCCCTGGAATTCTGTAGGGAAGATGGAAATCAGCGGCTGTAGCAACAATGATGTCAAAAGAATCTGTATGATTTCTCTACCCCTCCACAGCCGCAGCACTCACCTTAATGGTTTCCTCCTCGTACGTACTAGAGGAGGCCTCTGTGAACATTGTGCTTTCCAAGAGTGGCTCTGCAAAGCTGGAGAGAACTTCATCAAAATTCCTACAAAACCAAAAAAGAAACAAATGAAAAAGCATTTTTTACTTTGACATACATCTTAAATACAAGAGCAAAAAAAGAATTAAAATAAATTCAAAAAGTGACCTTTTGAAGTCAATAAAACACTGAAAAGCCACCATGGCGCCCATCCGCTGGCAGGGCGGAGTCAAGGCTCCATCCAGGAAGACGTCACTGGTCTGACGTCCCAGTTTTGCCTGACCTGATCTGTTGACCGACAGAGGAAGTCTAAAAATGGGAAAAAGACAAGACCACAGAATGATCAAATGGAGAGATCTGTTTTAAATATAAATACAAATATTCATGCTAAGCGTTAATAAAGCAAATATGCAAGATCTAAATTTAGTGTAATTAACTATTAACTGTTGGACAAAAACTCACCAAGTTTGTCCACCATGAGAGACATAATTTAAGATTATAATTACATACAGTGTGGATAAATTATTTCATATATTGAAATTAAATTGATTATGAATTGGGGGAGGCGGGGTTAAGAGCAATTGATCCTATTTCTTAATCAGAGGAGATGCAAATCAAGAATCAAAATCAGATGCAGGAGATTAAAGGCCCTATTCAATCATTAAGAGTGGAGGCATCTTGCTGAGCGGAATATGTAATAAAAGAGAAACATCAACCTCTCAAAAAGCTCAGTTTTACATTCCATGTTGAGAGAAGCAACAAGAAAACATGAGCGCTTCCAAAAATTGTTTCTGGCTTCATAAGGAAGAAGGAAAAAGCAGTACAGTGCATTCAACATGCATTGAGATACACATTTAGATGGATTGACTGGTTGGGGAGGAGCTTTACCTGTTCAGAGTAAGGCTGCTCCCCCTGAAATGGGATGATTGACAAGTGAATATCAATAGCGGAGGATTAGAGCGTAACTCGGGCCGATATGATTGGACTACAGCAATTTACAATCGTTCAGTTAGACATGAGTAATGCAATCATTCTATCAATTTATCTTTATTGATCCATCAGGCCAATATTATGTTTGAGAAGTGGAGGGGGCTTCATCGGTACTAATTCAATAATTAATGAAAATGTGTTCTTCATCCGTGGCTCGAGAGGTAACAAGCGTTACCTGTTTGGATGCGACGACGGCAGCATGAACTGGAAGTCGACAGCACACGTTCCATCCTGCAGCTGGCGATGCTGGATGCTATTTAGCTCATAGGCGATGTAAGCTCTGCGCACGTACACCTTAATGTCGAGAAAGAGCACGTTAATGTTCGCTCATTAAAAAGAGAGAAGCCCCACGTTGAAAAGCCAACGGCCGTACCTCCAAGGCAGCCATGCACAAGACTTGGTTGGAGTGGTAAAAGAAATTGGGTAAAACATCAAATATGGATGTTTCAGAGAGAATGAGTTTCTGTAACAAAGGGAAAATAAATTATTTTGTTACGTCAGCTAATAATGAATAACAACAAATGAGTGACACTTAACAAATGATCACAATAAGGTTTCTTCAGACAAAACCTACCTGCAGGTTTTCTGGACAAAACTGGTGGCCGTACATGTCGATGGCTGACAGGAAGATGGACTCTACCTGGTTGTGTCTCAGTTCATACGATGGCAAATGAGAAGCAATCAAGACCTATGATTTGAAACATGACATCAAGCCTTTGCAGGCGAAGTACCTGATTTAAAAAACGCGGTGCATAACTTATTGACAGACAAAGAAGGAAAAGGAGAAGAAGAAAAAGAAAAAAGAGAAACAGAAAAGACTGAAGCTCTTATAAATATACTATAAATAAATATACTCCTTGAGTTCAGGTATCCGGTCTACCAGTTTACCTTGATGGAAAACGAGATATCAAATACCACTAGCATAGCACGTAAGTGAGACGCAGGCGGTCTTACCTGTCTGGCTCTCAAAGCCACCTTTGAGTTCTCCATCTTGCTCAGCTGCGTGAGCTCATTCAGAATGAACATCAGCTCATCCGCTAGCGTGGAATCCCTTCCACACAGCTGGTCCTACGCAGGGTACAAAGCGCCTCTACGTAAAACGTCGGCATTGAGAGGATCGTTTATGCACGCCGGGGTTGACGCTGGCGACTGCCTTACGATGAGCATTGTGACGAGGATGTTTTTCTTGGAGACTTGGGCGTGAGAGAAGATGTATTCCAGCACAGGGTTCATGTCAGGCTTGTGCTGCTCTCGCAGGTTGACAACACATTTGTCATAATGAGCTGTGAGAAGAATTCAATTGTGTCCACAGAAAGGTTAATAGAAATACCTCATGTGGCGTTTTCATATAGAGCTCGTATAGAGTTTCACCTTGCTGAAACTGCGTCTCCACTTGCAGGTATCGCTTCAGCAGATCGAGAACCACAGTTTTCATGTAGCCGCGTACTCCACTGCGGTACCTGAGAGAAACATATTCAAATGTGTCAATGCAATATCAATAATATTCATGGGGGGGGGGGTTCTAATTTTTTAAGAAAGGTAACCAACCTCTGTACCAGCTGAACAATACTCTGCGTGTTCATGAAGAACACCTCTCGGTCAGCCTTCCTCTGCAGGGTCGCTGCGTGGCTGTCGAGAACATTTGCAATCTGGAATAAATGAAGGGAAGCTTCATCATGCTGTCATGACAAAGAATACTATTTTGATATTTAGAACCCTGTGATGTCACTGTGAACTCGCCCGTTGACTGGGAAACTGGCAGAGGACAGAGGTGATGTTGCTAGCGTAGCGGGCCATGATTTTCCGGATGTTTTTTTCCACGCCAGCAGGAATGCGACTCGCGACACTCGTCATGATCTCCTGGAGTTCCAGCAGCGGAAGCGAGGGGTCCCTCAAAGTCTTCATCAGGATGCCCACCCACTCTTTCATCTGCAGACAGGACCGTGCACCAAGAATGAACGAAACTGGTAAGGAGAGGCCGTAGTGGCAGAAAGTCTGCCGTGTACCTTGCTGGTGAAGTAGGGCTCTTCAAGACAGTAGCCATCCATGACTTTAAATAGGTTTTCCAGCACACTGTGGAACACCTGGTGGAGCTTTTCCCCAACCATGGGCAATGGTTGTTGGGGTGGCAGCGTGGCCGTGTTGAGCTCCACCTGCGACAGAAGGCAAGAGGACACAGACACATAACCATTTGCAGCACGTATAGCAATTTAATGAATAAAATCGTACGCAAACACAAGTTAGAGTGTCCTAACGTGAGCAAAAACTATTACAGGACTGTTATAAAATGGTACAAGTTAAAATAAAATCTTCAGTACTCTGATTCTGATCTCACCCGGTGAACACTGCTGGGGTCATCCAGGTCCATGCGCGCCACCACGCAGCCAGGCTGCAGAACTGCACCGTGTCTCTTGACAAAGTGAATACACCCAGACTGCTGCACAGTCAGTGTCATCACCATCTTCATCACCTGAAACCAGACCGTTAATAAACATGAACCAGTTCAGCGTGTCACGTGATCAGTTTTAACAAAATGCTGCCACACGCACCTCAATCTCCGCATAGATCTCTCCTGCACTGATGTGATCGCCATCCTCAATCATGTACTGCAGCAGTTTGCCAGCAGACGGCGACCTCAGCACCGTGGGATCCTTCTCCTTCTCAAACACACACGTTTTGTTGCCAACGGTGATGCGGTAGCTGTGAGGATGGAGCAATTCACAAACAAAACAAGTGAAACCAACAAACGGATGAATCCAGATGTGCAGCGCCGTGAACACCTGCCTGTCCACTTCCTCCTTCGCGTAGGTGGTGTGGCTGCTGCCGTCGTAGGACAGCAGGAGGCCACCATCGCTCAGCCTGTGGACATCGATCTCAATGTAGGAGCCATTCATAATGATGACATACGTTGTTGGAGACTGGCGAGCAACCTGCAGGCAGAAGCAGCGAACATTTCTTTGTTTAAAAAGTGTAGAAAGTCTCAGTCAAAGGAAAGTGTGACGAACATAAAGCAGATACCTTGAGGCAGTACTTCACTCCTCCATATATTAGGTCAACATTGACTGAGTTGAGGAGACTGGCTGCAGGCAGTACTTGGCCTCTGTAGGTGTGGCAGACAATATTTACATGAATAAATTACAGAAAAGAACTTAAGGTCAGAATCGCAGTGAGGACCGTGTCGTCTCACCTTTCCAGTGAATGTAGGAAGTCAGACATGCTCTTCTGGAAGCTCGCATCAGCAACATGCAAAGCCCCACACACAACGCCCAGCATGGTATCTGGTCTTTCCGCCTGCAGGGAGAGAGCAAATGGCTTCATGGAGAAACTGCAAAGCCCTTCGGTGTCCTCGAAGCAGGTTGCGTAATGATGCATGAACTGTGAAGTCTTCAGCCACCTGTACTTTCTCTGCTATGAGATGATCCAGCCAGCTGGTGTCGACGTCATTGTTCCTGAAGCTTTCGGTCTCTAATAACTTAATGAGGTATTCGACTGTGGTCCTAAAGTCACCTCTGATGGAGAGCTCCTTCATAGCCACCACCATGTTCCTGAAGCACATGACAGTTATTACACCCGATTAGAAGAAACACGAACAGATTTAACTTCATATCATCACCTCCACCAAAGAGGTCATACAGATACCGAGCTAAACAATAAGGCTCACACGTCCTGTGATTTGATTACTAAAGATCAGGTCTCATCAGAAAAAAGAAAAACAAAATGCTTACGAAATGGCTTCTTCGCGGTTCTCGCCCCAGGAGAAACAGTGTCCAAACTGCGAGTCTGCAAACTCGTGCAGACCACCAGTTGCAGCCACGCTGAAATACCCCCAGACGTTTTTACTGCTGCGGAAGTTCAGCTCCTGCACGGTGCCCGAACTGGGTTTGAACCCCTGCGAGTTAGGATGACAAGTAAGCAGTTCAAATTACAAGCACAGAGGCAAAGCTGTGTGTTCGAAAGCGTTGATCAAATGAACTTCACCTCATCGGGGTTCTCACTGGTGATCCGGGCAGCTATGACATGTCCTCTTGGATTTGGCGTACAGTTTGGATCCTCAAAGTTAACGACAGTGTCACTCCAAGGAGACGCCCCGTAAAGCAACCGGATGTCCTTGATTCTATGAAGAGGGATGCCCATTGCAATCTATCAGAGATGACAAGGAGTTAACATGGAAAGCTAAACGTTGAGTTGTGCCTGAATAATTCTTTGTGTTCCAGTGACAGATGTTTACCTGAAGCTGGGCAGCAGGCAGGTTTACATCTACAATCATCTCTGTGCAGGGATGTTCCACCTGCAGGCGAGGATTCAGCTCCAGGAAGTGGAAACTTCCGTCTTCGGAGAAGAGATATTCCACCGTGCCTGCACTCACATAGCCCACCATCTTCGCCAGCCGCACAGCATACTGGAGAGGCAAACGTCCAAGTCTCAATCCAGCGTTAATGAGGACGGGAAGACAAATACATACTCCGGACATGAACTCACCTGCTCCATTTGCTCGAACGTTGATGGAGCCGCTATGGTGGCAGGAGCCTCCTCTATGATCTTTTGGTGCCTCCTCTGGATGGAGCAGTCTCTTCCAAAAAGAGAGATGGCATTTCCATACTCGTCAGCCAGTATCTGAACCTCAAGGTGTCTTGCATGCTGAGCCAGCTGCATGATGAAGATGGGAGAGCCGGGTACCTCTGTCTGAACCTTCACTCAAAGCAAAACAGACACGTGCTTAACTCGGAGAGCAAGTCACATTCATTCTCCGTCAGGCATCAGGCAGGTGAAGAACATAACACAAACCTGTCTGAAGAAACCGGGAAAGTCTTCGGAACTTTCCACTTTCCTGATGCCCTTTCCGCCTCCACCCGCAGAGGCCTTGATAACAACTGGATACCCGATTTTGTCAGCTTTCTGCAAAGAAACACAACATGAAACTCAAGATGGCTGAAGAAGCTGTTGTGCAGATATGTGACTTTGTTAAGTACGCTTACTGTCAGTCCATCCTCTACGTCCTGAACGCAGCCCTGCGAGTAGATCTCTGGGGGGACACTGATTACGTTGCCCATTCTTTGGTCCTCCTCAGCCCAGTCCACTCTCAGACCTGGAGACCATGACAAGCAGAGGTTTGAATATTAAAGCATTATATTCTTGCATTACAGGCGCACAGACAGGAACCTCCTGATCACAGTTTATAATATACTGTCGATTGAGTTCATAGACATCCATGTGAATGTATTTAAAAGCATGAAAGGTAAAGCAACACCTGATCCACTCCAGGGTAGTGTGGGAATGTCAGCGCTCTGAGCCACAATGGAAGAAGCTACTTTATCCCCTAGAGCCCACATGGCCTTACTGGAAGGCCCTGAAAGGAGAGGAGAGTTCACAATGGGATCAGACGCAGTGAGAACACCGCCATTAAGAATAATAGGAACTTTCTTTCACTTGATTTTCACCTAGGAATGATATTCCTGCTTTGTTCAACAGCTCGGGCAGTTTGGGATTTTCAGAAGCGTGACCCCATCCAGCCCAGACAGCCTGGCGCCATGGACACACACACACACATAATCCCTCAGTTTATTATTGATCAAATAAAAAAAACACTACTGCTTGTGTCAAAAGGTGAACAGTACCTGCACGAGGATTCTTTTAGCAATATCCACTATCAGCTCTACGTTGGCGTAGTTGTTGTTGTTGGGCCCACCGGGCACGGGAACATAATGGTCTGCCATTTTTATGTATTCTATAAGGCAAAGGGAAGCAACGCCGCACTGTGATAATGGCTTGGGACTAACAGCCAGGTAGTAAAAGAACTTCAAGTATCAAGTTCCCAGTGACCTGCGTTCGCTTTCAGATCTTCAGGGGCTACCATGACCACGAAACGGATTGTCCTTTCATTGCGAAACATTTCGTAGGACCAGCGCCGGATGGAACGCATGCATTTGACTGCGGCTATGCCGTTGTTGGCAATCAGTACCTGGAACAGAATCAGGCACCCCTTGTGTAGTTTTGCAAAAGACAGATAATTGGACATTGGAATGTCGTTAAGTGACTCTTACTTTTTCAATGACACGACTGCCACCGAAGCGGGTGACAAACTCGGCCGGAGAGGCCACGGTGAAGTCCCTGTGTAGATCCATCGTTCTGTGTTCACGTCCTTTCTTCACCAGGTGAAGACCAGACATGCTAGACCTGCAGTGGGGAAGCTAGTGGTTTATTAAGCTGCCCAATGAAACAGCAAAACGCAATCGCATGGGTGTGTTTGAACTGCAAAATGAAGGCTGCATCCTTCAGAACGTCACAACGCTGGTAGTTAAAAACAAAACACACACACACACACACACACACACACTACAGAGCTCCTCAACAGGCACGCCTTTTACTTGAACAGATCACAGAACTATTCTGAGTAAGGCTTACGTTATCAGCTCGTGTCCTTTTAATTGGACGTCAACCAGCTGAGCCACAAAGCATTAATGCAAACTGAACCTTGGTCCAATCCGGCAATAATGCCATTCCAATCAATTATAGCCGCAATAAAAAATACAAAACTGGTACTCGAAACACATGAAATGCATCATTTTGGCTCATACTGGTGATATCTGGAAAATGTAGGTCTTTAATTTTTCATCAATACTCTTTATTAGTTCAATGTGTAAATGTCAAGACTATTTCAATTTGAGATTATTTAGAGCAGGGCGTGATTAATTTAAATGTATTTATGAATATTTATTGTGATGTTAACAGGTAACTGTGTTCACGCTGCACTCTTAGATGATTGCACACAGTAGTCTAATAATAGTGATATCCATCACAAATTATTGGTCAATGTAATTTAATAGCACAAAAAATGATTAGGTCAATTTTAATCTTCCAAAATGGATCATCTCATCTGGTTCACCGTTTGTCTGGAGATGTTTGCCAGATCAATATAATAGTTAAATTGCTATTACTAACACAGAGCAAAAATATAGTTTTGAAAGACAATTACATTGAAACAGTAAATATTTTGTATTTAGCAAGAAGCAATTTGAATCGATGCTGCAATAACCTTCTCTATTGTTCCAAACCTCGATTATCAGCTCGCTCCTACCTTGTTCAACCCAAAGTCCTGTTGCTGTTGCACCACAAACCATCTTATGGAACGTCTGTCCCATGTTCACTCAGAAATACCCAACGTTGCACCGGTGAGCAACAATATGAAACTGAAGTGCAATTTTGTCTGTGCATGATGAACTTTAACCCCAACACCGACTGATCACTCAGGAAATACAGATTACACTCTTGTTATGGAGGCGGTTTTGATAACCTTTTCCAGTGCACTCTTCATCCTTGTGCATGAGGAATAACAGGACAGACCAACTTTCCTGAACACACAAGTATCTGTTCATAAAGCAACACCAGCACAACAGCGTGCAAAAAACTTACTTATTTCATCATCTGCTCGGTTACACAACTACAGTCTGGTCCCAGGAGCGTCCTTCCTGTTCACAGGCACATGTTGCCTAACTATCGACTCTACCTTCAGAGATATGGGAGAAAATGATTTCCCTTCCCATCGTGCGACCTGCGTTACCGTCCCAGGTGCCGGATTAGCGACACCAGATTTTGTTATGAGTCCAAAGCAAAGACACAAAACGTTCTTCTCAGGCGTGCTATCCTTTATCCCTCCCACATTTGAAACAACCATAATCCAAACAATTCATTGTTAAAAAAAAAAAAAAGAAAACTGCATTTAAATTTAAGTAATTATTCATCTGAGCTGCCAAAATGTGTATCTAAAGCTGAGCTGTGCTATTTAGGAGAGGAAGAATTCTTAATATCTCCTATTCATTCATATTGGAGCAGTGGCAACTGAATAATTTCCCTGGTGGATTAATGAAGTATTCGGATCTGATTCAATCTGACTCATGATGCGTCCCACAAAACTCCTATACACTAACCAAAACCTTTGACCCACAACGGTATCATATACCCTAGCTGTATAAAAATAGAACTCTATGCTCAAACTAAAAATGAATGGAGGAATACAGCATTGTTGTTGTTGTTGTTTTTTTTACTGTATTATGATGCAGAAACGCACCACAGAGTAGCCTCATCTGGTTCAGTGTCTTCTAAAAATAGAGCTGAAGCGTTTGGCGTGCAACAATAGTAAATCAAGTCCAGTAAAAAGCTGTCAGACGATAAAACGCAGCATGTGGAGAAAGGACAGGAGGAGCATAGTGGCATCTCATGGCCGTACAAAACAACTCTATTTATAGTTGGACTGATATTTGGCACGAGCGAGATGCTTCAGTATCAGATTGCAGAGTGAGAAACTCCAGATTAGACTTTTCAACAACTCACATGGATTTTTAGAGCCGTACATTCTCCTGTAAGAGTTGACACTGACTTTACTGAGAGAGCAACAAGGTCTTACTTCATGCCTGAGGAGTTGGACGGTGGTAAAGGAGATGAAGCCGGCTGGGGAGAAGCTTTGTGGGTGGAGAACGGCATTTGAGATGCACCACTTGGAGGCTTGTTAACCACTGGTTCCTCATCTGAAGAGTTATCTTCTGACGCTCCAAGGATGAACCTTGTTCCGGAGCTAAATTTTGGCACATTGGTTTTGGAAGGTTTCGATGGCACTGATGCCTCCTCGGTATGAATCACAGGAGACGACTGCAAACCTTCACTGTCCACTGCTTTGACTTCCAGGTCCACAGAGGCACCGATAGCTTGAGGTCTGCCAACCTCATTGCGTGATGAGGTAGTAGAAGCTGTTGACTTGGAATGTTTGTCTGGATGAGTAGTTGGCATACCCTCTTCAGCTGCAGGCGAGTCACAGCCAGATGGAGGTTCTTCTCCTTTCAGGGGGGGTTGTTGCCGTCGCGGTATGAACCCTCCACAGGAGCAAAATTACCCACAGGATTGATTCCAAAATGGCAAATATGAGCAGTCAAAGACATCCTCCTGCAACTGCAGCAACAAAACAAAGATCGACATGAATACATAAATACTGGTATTCACACAAGCCACGACGATGCAGAGAACAAAGTTAAAAAGATCATCGTGGAATATACGTGTAACCCACGCAACTCAACGCTCCCAAGCATCGCTCAGGCCTGCAACTGTAAAGCTGATATTTGTAAATAAGCCGGCTGGGGTGGGTGCGTGTGTGGGTGTGTGTGTGATTGGTGAGTGGGCCCTCATAGTTTATTATTTACAGCACACGTTCAAGAGCAGATGTGTATTGTTTTATGTATTTTTGTTTGTTTACATGTTACGTAAATGATATGTTCATTTAACTTACAGTTTGATCATTTTCCTTATTTTACGAGTGTGTGAGTGACTGATTTGATACGAGAGTTCATTCAAGGTACGTAGGACTTAAGATACATAAGATAAAATAAGGTAGTTGACTTTTATTAGGCTTTAGCACTATATAAAAGAACCCGTACCTCATACAGTAAGTAAAGGTGGGCTACATGAAACGTAACAAACTACACTGGCCTTGCAGAAAATGGAGGGAAATGGAGTTTGACTGATTTCCAAATCAAACAAAGAATACATTTTTATGACATTATACTATAATAAATGATATATTGAAGGTTCACTTACAATGAGGTCTCTGGGAAAAGTGATACGGAGCTGTTTTGAAGGTTAAAAGTATTCTCGGGGCAGGTGCATGCTGGGTAATATGAGATAAGACCTGTGGGTTCAACTTCAATAGGTAGAAGGTCTAATTTTGATTCTGGCTAGACAAATGTACAGCAGTGGCTCAACTCTTTTAACAAATGGATTCATTATATATATATATATATATATATAGTGTGTATGTGTGTATGCTTAATTTATCCAGTTTGTTATGTCAGCATGTTCGGACGGGAAATATTTGCAGCTGCTGTGTGGACTGAGGGAATGAAGGGTGAGGAGGAGGAGGCACATTCAGCATTCATGAAGAAAACGGTGTCTTCATCACAACCAATGACTTTATCTAAAAAAAAATCACATTCACTCCTTTTGAAAGAAGCATTCATCACGGATCAAATAAGGCACTTGCCCTTTGGGAACAATTTGGCCAAATAGAAAATATTTATTTGATTGTTTTCCTTTCTGTGCCCTATTTTTTTTGTATTTTCAGTTTATTTTGTTTTAAGGGGCATTATTCCTTTGTATTCCACTACCAAACAAATCGAAAGTATCATGATGTATCCACTATCAAGAGTAAACACACAAAACAAGTGCAAACTTACCGAACTGTTTGATCTTTTTTTTTGCTTTTTTTAAAACAGCATGTAAACCAAACAGGAAGTTTAAAAAACAACAACTAAAGAATCAACTTTTACGATCAGAAGTCCATTACCGTCAAAACAGAGAAAGTATTACTGTGAATTTAGTAAATGTTATTAAATGTTATTTACGTGTAATTTAACACTCACCGAGACAGATAAGGGACAGCGCAGCTCAGTCGTCCTGTCACACGCCAGGCTAACCCGTTAGCTGGCAAAGATAACACTGATTATCTTCCATAACGTCACGCAACTCGCAAAAAGTAGCATTACTTTCTTTCTTTCTTTATTTTATCCCGCAGTAACGCCGCAATGACACGCAACGCCACGCCACTACTACCCTGTCGCTGTCAGGGTCCGACAGCCGTGCAGAAAGCTTCCCTCACTCGCTAGTAAACATGCAGAGGGGTGGGAGGAGTCGGGGGAGGGGCTTCAAGCTCCACCCAGGAAGAAGGGACAGGCCGCAAAGATCGTCTATTAAAGTGAATCTTCAAACATCTGTCCAAGGCGGTGTTGACAGAGGCGCAACGTCATTCTGGGTCGCACAACTCAAGACGGTTGTGTACTTCTGTGTGAAGTTCGGTATTACCTCCACCAAACAAAAGTATGGCGTTACCTTCTTTGTTCGATAAGTCAGTGGTGTAAGTACCCCATTGAAATTGTTGCTGTGGCGATGTTCGGCCTCAAAGACCGTGAAGTGGTTTGTGTATGTCAATCTTTTTAATAAACGAACTTTGTACTTCCTCTCAGCGCTCTCGCGATAACAGGCAGGAACGCGCCAAATTAAGAAAACATTTACCCCATGACAGGGACAGGGACAGAGGCGGAGGGTTCAAGGCAAATGCCTGAAATATAAACGATCAATCATTTTCAAACGTGGCTGCAACGATAGAGATCGATAGTTTGAGGTTCTGTATTTTATTTATCCCTATTGTATCTAACAGGTGCGTTAGAACATGGTTTGGCAAAACAATGGAAGGTACAAAGCGGACCGAGGACAGAGCGGAGGAGATCAGGCGAACCAGTGAGTGCATTTATTCCAGAATGACAGTGGGTGGCAGGCTGGAGCTTCCTTCACGTGTCTGGTTTTTGTGCGTGTGTTTGAACCAGGGACGATGGAGCCTCCATGTCCGCGCTCAAGCGGCTGGAGCGCAGTCAGTTCACCGACGAGATGGACGCTCGCTTCGGTTTCGACAGGATCAAAGAGCCCGGGGAAAAGACAGGCTGGCTGATCAACATGCATCCTGTAAGGCCTACAGGAGTGTTATGTTTAAGTTCTTGAAAAGGGAAATCGTGATAAATAAAGGCTGCTTTTGAACTGCAGACGGAGATCCTGGACGAAGACAAGCGGATGGTCAGTGCTGTGGACTATTATTTCATTCAAGAGGACGGAAGTCGGTTTAAGGTGTGTTGAGACTTCTCTGTTGCATACAGTGTTCCACATTCAGCATTTCCAGCAGGCCTTAAAATATGTTTGATTTTTTTTTTTTTTTCTTTCTGTAGGTGGCCCTTCCCTTTAAGCCATACTTTTACATCGCCACGAAAAAGGTAAGTCTGTCGCTTCATCTGTGAGTCGATCCAACGTGTGTAAACCTCCTTTAATTAATTAAAGACTACTTGATTGCCAGAACTGTGAGAGGGAAGTTATCTCGTACCTGTCAAAGAAGTTCCAAGGAAAGCTGGCAAAGCTGGAAATTGTCCCAAAAGAGGACTTGGACCTGGTGAGAATTGTCTTTTTAAATCTTCCATTTTATATGTAATATGAATTATTTTTAAACAAACATCTAAAGCAAATTTGTTTCTAGCCGAACCATCTTGTTGGACTGAAGAGAAGCTACGTCAAGATGTCATTCAACACCTTGGATGACCTTGTCAAGGTCAAGCGCGAGATCTCTCCGGCAGTACGGAAGAACAGAGAGCGGGAACAGTCCAATGACGTCTACACCTCCATGCTGTCGAGGTCCCCACAGCGCCACCACCCGCTCCCAGTTATTTCCGTCTTTAATATGGACCTGTTGACACCTTTCTTGCTTCTTGCAGTGCCTTATCAGGTAAAAACGTGAGCTCAGCGGACGACGACCGGGTGCTGAAGAGCATTTCAGACCAGTTAGAGAACATAGTGGACATGAGAGAGTACGACGTGCCCTATCATGTGCGACTGTCCATCGATCTCAAGATCCACGTGGTGAAGTCGCTTTCCTGTCTCTTTGATGTCTCTCAAAGTTGTCCCCATGTTCTAACCGTTGCTGCCTCTGTTTCGTCAGGCTCACTGGTATAACGTTCGGTACAGAGGAAGCGCTTACTCGCCAGAGATTGTACGGAGGGATGATCTAGTGGAGCGACCAGTATGAGTTTATTTTTATTGATTATTTTGATATGTGGAGTGCGATTTAATCGGGATCACTTTCACTGTGACTTCATTAAACCTTTTTCTTTTTTTTTTTTAATAGGACCCTGTCGTTTTGGCCTTTGACATTGAGACGACCAAACTGCCGTTGAAATTCCCAGACGCTGAGACCGACCAGATTATGATGATCTCCTACATGATAGACGGGCTGGTGGGTTTCACATGCAATTCCCTTCACACGTTTTGTTGTGTTTACGACGCATGTCTCAAGTTTCCGTTCCTTTGCCTTTCCTTCAAAGGGCTTCCTGATCACGAACAGAGAGATTGTCTCTGAGAACATTGAAGATTTTGAGTTCACGCCCAAGCCTGAATATGAGGGGCCTTTCACTGTTTTCAATGAGGATGACGAGGTACACATCTGCGTATTAGCACTCAAGTGCAAATAGGAACCGAAGCTTTTAAAGGTATCGTTTGAGTACACTGTATATGTAATGCTGCTCTGCGCTCTGGTTTGGCTTCAGGCGGCTCTCATTCAGAGATGGTTTGATCACGTTCAAGAAACCAAGCCAAACATCTTTGTGACTTACAATGGAGATTTCTTTGACTGGTGAGCTGTTCCCATTTCACACGATTACATGAATTTCTCTCATTGCTTCCTTTCTAACTTTATTTTTTTTTTAAATTCTCTCCAGGCCTTTTGTCGAGACTCGGGCTGCCCTCCACGGACTGAGCATGTACAGGGAGATTGGCTTCCAGAAAGACAGCCAGGGAGAATATAAATCCAGTCAAGCCATCCACATGGACTGCTTGAGGTTTTGCTCAATTCCGACAATGTTAAAATGATTGCAGTGGGGGGTTTAGATTGAATCATTTCTGTTCCTCCTCTGCTTTCAGGTGGGTAAAGAGAGACAGCTACTTGCCGGTGGGAAGTCACAATCTGAAGGCGGCAGCGAAGGCTAAATTGGGCTACGACCCGGTGGAGCTGGACCCAGAGGAGATGTGCCGCATGGCAACTGAGGAGTCGCAGGTACAGAACTTCAGTTTTACCAGATGGAGAAAAGGAAGAATTCAACATTTACGAGTCGGTTGTCGTTGTTTTCGTCTGTTTTCCCTCAGACTCTAGCTACCTACTCTGTGTCCGATGCTGTGGCCACATATTACCTCTACATGAAGTATGTTCACCCCTTCATCTTCGCTCTGTGCACCATTATCCCCATGGAGCCTGATGAGGTTTGTTCAAGAAATCCTTTCACACAGATGAGCGTGTAAAGAACAAATAACACATTTTGATGATTCATTCATTCATTTGCATTTTCCTTCTGCTGCTAGGTTCTGCGTAAAGGCTCGGGGACTCTGTGCGAAGCCTTGCTCATGGTGCAGGCCTTCCATGCGAACATCATTTTCCCCAACAAGCAGGAGCAGGTCTTCAACAAACTCACAGAGCGCGGCCACGTCTTGGACTCTGAGACCTACGTGGGCGGACACGTGGAGGCGCTGGAGTCTGGCGTTTTCCGCAGTGACATTCCCTGCCGTTTCAAAATGGTGCATTTCAGTTAAATTTACAGTTGGCTCTTTGTGTCGATGCCTTTTTTATGTTTAGGATAGATTAATATGGTTCGGTGTGTCGACAGAACCCGGCTGCATTTGACTTCCTGTTGCAAAGAGTTGAAAGGACGATTCGTCATGCCATCGAGGAAGAGGAGAAAATCCCTTTGGAGCAAGTCACCAATTTTAACGAGGTGTGTTGTAATCCCACCCCCCCCCCCCTCCTCCCTTGTTGTCCCCATAATCTCAGTTTAAAATTCTAATGTGCTTCTTGTAATTTGTAAGGTTTGCGAAGAGATCAAAAGGAAGCTGACTTCCCTGAAGGAGGTTCCGAACAGGATCGAGTGCCCCCTCATCTACCATCTGGATGTCGGGGCCATGTACCCAAATATCATTCTCACCAACCGCTTGCAGGTGAAGGAGGAAATCAAAAGGAAAAGGTGCAGGAAATCCAAAGAAAAGCAAGCATGAGATTAAATGCTTTCTTTTTTTTTTTTTTTACATTCACAGCCGTCCGCCATGGTCGACGAGGTCACATGTGCTGCCTGTGACTTCAACAAACCTGGCGTCACCTGCCAGAGGAGGATGGCCTGGCAGTGGAGAGGGGAGATCAGTAAGTCACTATGCTTGGCTGGTCATGCTGGCTTTGAGCACAGTGGAAATGTCCTCGCTCTCTTCCCTTTTGTCTGCAGTGCCCGCCAGCCGCAGTGAGTTCCATCGCATCCAGCAGCAACTGGAGTCCGAGAAGTTCCCGCCGCTTTTCCCCAACGGGCCGCCTCGGGCGTTCCACACGCTCAACAGGGAGGAGCAGGCCAAGCATGAGAAGAAACGCCTGGCGGGTACTGTCTTTATTTATTTTTTTACCTTGGTGATAACAAATTTGCTGGTTTTCAAAGCATAGTCCGACCCTTACCTTCTCTCTGGCTCAGACTACTGTAAGAAGGCCTACAAGAAGGTCCACGTCACCAGGCTGGAGGAGCGGGTCACCACCATCTGCCAGAGAGAAAACTCCTTCTATGTTGACACTGTGAGAGCGTTCAGGGATCGACGTTATGAATTCAAGGGTCTCCACAAGGTTAGCGTTGCTGCTGGAGGAAGTAACAGCCGCTGTTGTATTTTACGCTGTTTTCAGCTCGTATTACTCACTGTAGCTTTGCCTCGTGTGTATTACTTTCTGTGAGGTTCTTGCCTTTTATTTGTGACCTTTACTCAAGGTGTGGAAGAAGAAACTGTCGGCAGCTCAGGAGTGCGGCGACGCCGCCGAGGTGAAGCGCTGCAAAAACATGGAGATCTTGTACGAGTCCCTCCAGCTGGCTCACAAGTGTATCCTCAACTCCTTCTATGGCTACGTCATGAGGAAAGGGTAGGAGGCAAATGCAGTATTTCAAAATATGCACATCGGCTCTTCTGCCTTTGTTGCTGGTGAACTAGTCTTTGTCTCCATCAGGGCGCGCTGGTACTCCATGGAGATGGCTGGCATCGTGTGCTACACCGGAGCCAACATCATCACTCGAGCCCGAGAGCTCATCGAACAAATAGGGTAATTCCTTATCTTGCCTTCGCATTTATTTTTAGGAAAAGATCACGTTTATGTTGTGGGTTACAAAAAACTGAAGCGTATTTACTTTAAACGGCTCGTCAGTGGAATGTTCTTGCCAGATAAAAATGTTTTTGACCCCCTCTGGGCCCCATTTGCCCTGAGGGGTGGGGTGGGGGTGGGGTGGGGGGGGGGGGGGGGGGTGGCTTCAACCAGATTTCCCAGTGTATGAACTGTAAAAAAAAATACTGCGTCCCATTTCTCGTCATGCTTTATTTCCTGCTCTACTCAGGAGGCCCCTTGAGTTGGACACTGATGGTATCTGGTGCGTCCTCCCCAACACCTTTCCTGAGAATTTCGTGTTGAGATCCAGTAACGAGAAGAAGCCGAAGGTGACCATCTCTTACCCCGGGGCCATGCTGAACATAATGGTGAAGGAGGGCTTCACCAACGAGCAGTACCACGAGCTGGTCGAGCCGGCCGCCCTCGCCTACGCCGTCCGGTCGGAGAACAGCATCTTCTTTGAGGTGGATGGCCCTTATCTGGCGATGATCCTGCCTGCCTCTAAAGAGGAAGGAAAGAAGCTGAAGAAAAGGTAAAGCACCTGTGGATGGGGGTGCGCTGCCAACCTGAGCGAAGGTTAAACGATAACATTTCTCTGCTCATTTTTTAGGTATGCTGTGTTTAATGAGGATGGCTCTCTGGCTGAGCTGAAGGGTTTTGAAGTGAAGCGAAGAGGAGAGCTCCAGCTCATTAAGATTTTCCAGTCCTCTGTGTTTGAGTCTTTCCTCAAAGGCACCAGTCTTGAGGAGGTGTATGCATCTGTGGCCAAGGTGGCTGACTACTGGCTGGACGTTCTGTACAGCAAGGTAAAAAAAAAAGAATCATCTGTGGGTGGATGGTACCAAACGGCTTTCTGCAAGTGGGTATTACAACTAAATACAATACAAATACAAATACGAGTTAACCTGCCGTTTATCTGATGTTTGGAATGTCAATTTTAAGAGAAAGCTTATCGAAGAGATGAATCCTTATCGTCTTCTTCACCATGTGCTGATCGATTTAACTCAATGTTTTCCAGGCTGCCAATATGCCCGATTCTGAATTATTTGAACTGATCTCGGAGAATCGCTCAATGTCCAGGAAGCTGGAGGACTACGGCGAGCAGAAGTCCACGTCCATCAGCACAGCCAAGAGGCTGGCTGAGTTCCTGGGAGACCAGATGGTGAAAGACGCAGGTCTGAGCTGCCGTTACGTCATCTCCAGGAAACCAGAGGGCTCGCCGGTCACAGAGCGGTGAGACGGCGACTCCACTCTCTGATCATTTCAGGCCAGAAGGAGCCCAGAGCTTCAACTCCATTCGCCAGTGGCAACGCTTAAAATCCAAGTGGACATTAGTTGGATGCACCAAAAGATTCATTTCCATTTACATCACAGCGCATCAATGAAATCTCATCTGTTTATAAAACAAATTTAAATGCATTTCAATTGCTTAAACTTTGTTTGTAAAACTCAAATAATTTTATTGGTAAATCATATGAAACTTGACTATGAAAGTGTTTTTTTTACAGCCTTACAGGGATAAAAGTTATGTGTGCAATAAAACAATTCATTTGTTTTTTTGTCCTCGTCTCCGTCAGAGCGATTCCTCTGGCCATCTTCCAGGCGGAGCCCAGCGTGAAGAAACATTTTCTCCGTAAGTGGCTGAAGACGCCCAGCCTGCACGACTTGGACATCCGCTCTGTGAGTTTTTAAACAGACGCGTCCGGGACACTTGGACACCCAAGCGTTTGCTTTCCTCCGTGAACCTGCTTGTGTGTTCCCTCCTTTCCAGATCCTTGATTGGAGCTATTACATCGAGAGGTTGGGCAGCACCATCCAGAAAATCATCACTATCCCTGCAGCTCTTCAGCAGGTAGAAAACAGTCCTCATTGATCTCAGTCAGTGGTGTACACATGTAAAAAAATAAAAATAATGCATTGCTTCTGTTCATTATCAGGTGAAAAACCCTGTACCCAGAGTGCGGCATCCTGACTGGCTTCACAAGAAACTCCTGGAGAAAAACGACATCTACAAGCAAAAGAAAATCAGCGAGCTGTTTGCCAGCGAGGGAAAGAGACAGGTTGGTCCAACTTACGTCTCCATCAGTGGACAACCTCGAGAGCCGCTTGTCTGAGTGGCCCTTTCTGTCAACAGGTGGCCCACCAGCCTGCTGAAGCGGGCCACACTGGAGACATGGAAGACTTCGGCAGGTCGCCCCGGCCTCTGCAGCCAGCCATCCCCATTTGCACCAAGAGGAAGCGGGCTTCTCAAGGAGAAGAAAGCCAGGCGGAGTCTCAGGATGTGGAGCTCACGCAGTCCTGGAGAGAGATCCTGGGGCCGCCCCCACCTATGGGAAAAACAAGGGTAATCCAGCAGTGACAAGCTTCAAGTGTTAACTTGTTGTGTTATTGTGCTGGTGCCAAAACTTTGCATTATTACTGTACCATCATGTGTTCAGGAGGAGCGTCTAGTGTGGCTGCGTTACCATAAGAAGAAGTGGGAGCTGCAGCTGAGGCAGAGGAAGGAGAGGAGGAAGAAGAGGAGGCTGCTTGATGGTGAAGCCCAACCTGTCGGGGGAGGAGTGATCAGGGACGGCCCCACCACGGGCCTGGGAGGCTTCCTCCGCAGAACAGCCCGCAGCATCCTGGACATGCCGTGGCAAATTATCCAGGTGGGGGAAAGTCGCAATCATTTTCACGCTTAACAAATTAATCTAATCTCTCTAATCTTGCATTGTGCCGTTCCCTACTTCTCTCAGATTGCAGAGACGAGTCAGCCCGGTCTGTACAAGCTGTGGGCTGTGATCGGCAACGACCTTCACTGCATGAAGCTCAACATCCCGCGAGTGTTCTACGTCAATCAGAAAGTCCCGAAACAGGAGGAGGGGCCAACGTACAAAAAGGCACGCCGCGCACTGGCACTGCAAAGCCGGGAGGCCCGTGCCATCGTAGATTGTCTAATGGCGAGTTGTAACTCTTTGGCTTCAGGTAAACTGCATTCTGCCCCGCTCCAACATAGCGTACTACCTTTATGAGTACTCTGTGCCAGAGGACATGTACCAGGAGCACATCAACGAGATCAACGCCGACCTCTCGGCTCCAGACATCGAAGGGGTCTATGAAACGCAGGCATGTCCACAGACCCGCGTCCGGTTTGTATGTTTTTACCAGGTTGCAGCCTTGATGTGACCTCCACCCCCCCCACCCAGGTCCCGCTGCTGTTTCGAGCACTGGTGCGGCTCGGATGCGTCTGCATGGTCAACAAGCACGTGATGAGGGATCTGGTCGGCAGGGAGGCCGACACTTTTCACCTGGAGCATCTGGAGATGAGGTCTCTGGCCCAGTTCAGCTACCTGGAACCCGGTGAGACCGCTCGCACTCACTATTGTCTGCCATAGCAGTTGATCTGATGTCGCGGTGTCCTGCTCATGAGCTTGATTCATGGCGTGTTCCCTCTTCTCAGGGAGCGTCCGCCACATGTACCTGTATCACCACAGCCAGGGTCACAAGGCTCTCTTCGGCCTCTTCATCCCATCTCAACGCAAAGCCAGCATCTTTGTGCTCGACACGGTAAGAACGTTACAGCTCCTCATTTCGTCCACCGCCATCTTGTCGTCGTAATTCCTCCCTCGCACCCCTTTGCAGCTGACGGATAAAAATAAAAAAACGGTTGTGTTTAATCTTTCAAGGTCCGGAGCAACCAGATGCCCAACCTGGGTAACGTCTACACGGCCGAACGCACTGCTCTCCTGGAGAAGACGACGGAGGAGCTCCTCCCTCCAGAGAAACACAACTTCGAGGTCCGGGCTGAAAGTAACGTGAAGGCCATTTACCGTGCGCTCCAGCGTATACTGCTAAACTACAAGGTAGAGCGTTGCTGCAGCTATTTAAAACGACTGTTTGACTTGCGATCTGTGCAGACGTCATTATTCGTGTCTGGTTTGCAGGAGGAGCGCCGTGGGCCCACCCTCATAGCGATGCAGTCGAACTGGGAGTTGCGGCGGTTGGCAGTGGGGATGCCGACGCTGGAGGAGTTTCCGGTCGTTCCGGTTCACGTGGCTGATGAGATCAACTACAATGTGCTGGACTGGCAGCGCCACGGAGGACGGCGCATGATCCGCCACTACCTCAACCTGGACAGCTGCCTGTCGCAGGCGTTCGACATGGCCAGGTACCAAAGACGTACCGTTGGCTTCATCTGTGTTTCTTTTTGGCTTTTTGTCTCAAGCCGCGTTCGAACTTTTGAAACCGATGTGTGATGCCTTTCGTTTTCCAGGTATTACCACTTACCTGTGGGGAACTTGCCTCAGGATGTGTCCATTTTTGGCTCTGACTTGTTCCTGGCGAGACATTTACGGAAACACAACCACCTGCTGTGGCTCTCGCCCACAGCCCGGCCCGACCTGGGAGGAAAGGAGGCCGACGACAGTCGTCTGGTCATGGAAAGTGACGACAGAGGCTCCGTGGAGATCAACACTCAGGGGTGCTTTTCCACAGGTACCCGAACCTCAGAGAGAAGGAGGACAGGAGTATTACACCCTTTTGAGTTTTTATGTCTGCATGATCTCGCTCCTGTTTCTACCAGTATGTGTGGAGCTGGACCTGCAGAGCCTGGCGGTGAACACCATTCTCCAGTCGCAGCACGTCAACGACATGGAGGGCGGAGCCAGCCTGGGTGTCAGTTTTGACGTGATCCAACAAGCCTCCTTGGAGGACATGATGTCGGGGACCCAGGGCGCCAGCGCGCTTGCCAGCTACGACGAGACGGCTCTCTGCTCCAACACCTTCAGGTGTGAAAACATTCATTTTGCACGATCAGATGTGATTTTAGGCGCGTCTCATTTTTTTAAAGGCGCTTCTTCTTATCTTTGGTTTCTCGCTCACTGAAGTATTTTTTTTCTCTCGCCGCTGTCCGAGCAGGATCCTGAAGAGCATGGTGGTCGGGTGGGTCAGAGAGATCACACAGTACCACAACGTGTACGCAGACAACCAGGTGATGCACTTCTACCGCTGGCTGCGCTCCCCCAGGTCTCTGCTCTACGACCCTGCACTGCACCGCACCCTGCATAACATGATGAAGAAGGTGTTTGTACAGTGAGTGCTGCATCATGTTTCACTCGGTTAATAATTCATGTTCATGTCTACCACTTAGCAGCCTCTCTGGGGTCCTATTTTACATTTCTGCTATTTATTGACTTTAATCGCTCTGGTTCTCGTCATTTAATGGACTTAATTTGATCTTTTTTGTGTCTGACGTTGATTTGTCTCACTTTTAACAGACGTCGCATTGACATCTAGTTTGGTTAATATAAATGTCACATTCTCCTGGTCAGGTTGGTTTCGGAGTTCAAACGTCTCGGCTCCACCGTGGTGTACGGCAACTTCAACAGAATTATCTTGTGTACCAAAAAACGGAGGATCGACGATGCCATCGGCTACGTGGAATACATCACTAACAGGTCGGTAACTGAAGGTCGGCGTGTCGGACCTTTTTTAGAAAGCATTCAGAGTTCGCACACTAAGTCACTAAAGCGTGAACAATCCCCCAAAAAAGGTTTCCAGAGTATTTAGGTATAATCAGGTAACATTGGATCTGTTGAATACGCTGAATGTACGAACACCACCTGATTATTCCAGAATGGAAATTTACTTCTACATCACTTTATCTGTATCAGTTAAAAAGTCTCGGTTTCCGTAAAAGGCAGATCCCCCCCCCCCCAGACTTTTTTTCGACAGACGGCATTATCGTGGTTATATCTCGGTGGCGTTGCCATTTATCTTTATTCACATCCAGGTGTTATGTAAAATATATCAATGCTTCACTAGCCTAAGATAAAATTCATCAAAATCTGCTCCCCCTGCTTTTCAAGATATCCTGCAGAGGAACAAGAGATTAAGTCAAGTCATATCTGCATCCAGAAAACAAACACGTCTTTTAATGTATTGTAAGCGACAGCTGAGCCAGAATGCGTATTTGTTTATTCTCAGTGGTCTGAAGTATGAAAATTAAAACGGGGGGGGGGGGGGAACAAACCGTCCATTAGAGCTGCTGGATGTTTGTCGGACATGTTGCTGTGGTCTCCATCAAGGGAAGTGAGTCCTAAAGATGAGACTAATGGACTAATGGGACGGACAAATTAAATAGTTCAGTTTAGCCACTGTATTGCTACTTCTACGTGAAACTAAATGTCTCATCAGATTGTGACGTGATCAATTTGATAATTGGTCCCGGTTTCACTCGAGCGAACGAACGATGCTGCTTTTAACTGTAGGTATTATCATGATCCTCCCTCGGTAGATGAGGCACTGAAAAATCTCACAGCGCAGTACTAATGTCGAGGTATTTGTATTTCACATTTTCAATCGTTCCATCATGTTGCCAACATGCAAATAATACGTTTTTAAATCTTTTTTTTTTCCTCTAGCATCCACTCCAAAGAAATATTCCACTCCTTGTCCATCTCCTTCTCCCGATGCTGGGAATTCCTGCTGTGGATGGATCCGGCCAATCACAGCGGCGTGAAGGGGAAACTGCCTTCCAGCGTCCTGTATGGAGAGGTAATCCCAACCGGAACGTTTGACCTCACGGTACACTTGAATTTACGAAGAGACAGAACTCTTGATGTCTTCTGTACGGTCCATTTTTTAGAAAGGAGCCAAACCGAAGAAAGACAGGCAAGGGGAGGAAGAAGAGGAGGGCAGCGAAGACGAAGATGAGGACAAAGCCGAGGAAGACAACGAGGAAGGAGAGGCGGATGAGGTGGAGGAGCTTATTGAAAGCAACTGGAACATCATGCAGTACCTTCCCCAAAGTGCTTCCTGTCAAAAATACTTCCTCATGATTGTGTCTGGTAAAGAAATACAAATCAATACAGAGGAGACTTTTTATTTCTTGCTTTTTTTATTATGTTCTACTCATCCACGCATGCTCTCCACACCAGCCTACATCGCAGCGGTCTACCACAGCATGAAAGAGGAGCTGAGACGCAACACTCCCGGGGCAACGCCAGTCAAGAGACGCGGCGGCAGCCAGGCTTCCCAGCAGGCGGCGGGCGGCGACTTGAGTGCCCTTCCTGGTAAGATGCTGTTTGGAAAGTTGCTTAAATTGCTAACATCTTGCATCGAGTTAATTGAGCTTCCAGCGTGAGTGTCTGTCATAAAACCCCTGATGGGGGATCTTTTTAATGCGTTTGAACACGTTTCCTCGCAATGATTGCGATGCCCGTTTTTTTTTCTCGCCGCAGGAATGATCTCCTTCTCTCAGGAATACGTGTCCAGCGAGCTGACGCAGAACTTTTTCACAATCACTCAAAAGATTCAGAAAAAGGTGACGGGCACCAGGAGCGTGGCCCATCCCTCCGAGATGTTCCCTGTCCTGCCTGGATCTCACCTGCCGCTGAACAACCCAGCGCTGGAGTTCATCAAATATGTCTGCCAGGTATGTGACCAACTTTCAAATGTCTGTTTTTAGACAGGACTTCCCTCTCAACACACAGGTGATAGATTCCCCCCCCCCCCGTTTTAGGTCCTTTCACTGGATGCCAACATCACTAACCAGGTGAACAAGCTGAAAAGGGACCTCCTGCGTCTCGTGGACACCGGAGAGTTTTCCAACGAGGCCCAGTTCCGTGACCCCTGCAGCTCGTACATCCTTCCGGAGGTCATCTGCCACCACTGCAATTTCTGTCGTGATCTTGACCTCTGCAAGGACCCGTCTGTAGCACAAGTGGGTGGAGGAGGGTCTCTGATCGGTGAAACGTGTCTTTGAACCTGCGTCAGTTCCAGCTGGATGAACGTTTCCTTCTCCTCCAGGACGGCTCGGTTTTGGCTCAGTGGTTCTGCTCCAACTGTCAGGCCCAGTATGAGACTGAGTCTATAGAGGTGGCTCTGGTGGAAGCGCTGCAGAAGAAGCTGATGAGCTACACACTGCAGGACCTGGTGAGCAAATAGATGCTTTACTGTATGTCGTCCTCCTCTCTCTCTCTCTCTCTCTCTCTCCATGTTTCCTGGTTAAACCCTCAGCAGTCAAATAAAGAAATAATCATGTTCTTTGAATCTTTTTTTTTTTTTTTTTTTTGCTCTGCTCTGGTGTTGTGATTTTTAGGTTTGTAGAAAATGTAAAGGCGTGAAGGAAGACAACATGCCGCTGTACTGCAGATGTGCCGGAGACTTTGATCTCACCTTCCCAGCCCAGGTTGTTGCTCTGAAAAAAGCGATGGCACATACGACACGCGACTTTATTCTCACTGTTGTTTCTTCTTCTCGTCCACTTCAAGAGCTTCTCGGAGCAGGTCATGGTGTTTCGGAACATAGCTTCTCACTACAGCATGAGCTTCCTGGAGGAGACCATTGACTGGCTGCTTGCTATGAGCCCTCAGATCAGCCAGAGAACTCAGTGACTGTGAAGCCTCCAGAGCTCTCGTGGGGGAAACCATTCCCCGGTTGTTTATCGGCCTCAATAGCGTCTGATGCTGTTTGAGGGTTTGCCATCAGAAAATGTTGTCCTGTTGAATTATGTCCCAATAAAATTGTCTCTGTGTGTTTTATTCACATTTTAAATGCCAATAAACGTTTCGTTCCTCTGTTTTAGCTGCGAGCCTGAATGTTTTGCTCCTTAGTCATCAGCCTCCTTCCGACCCGATCACTAATGTTTCCGTTCTGAGTTGTGGCCTGAACTGCTTCCCTCCAGAAGGCATGTCTGATGCTGCCTAATTGCAGTAACTGTTCCATTTCCTTAGTGCAGCTTCCTTAGGGATCATTTTAACTTCCTTCCTTTGATCTCATCTCACCAGTCTTTTAACGCATTTTATGGAGCATTTATTTTGACAATGAAAACAATCAGTTGTTTGTGGTTACACATTTTATTATATATTTTTTGCAGAATATCAAAAAAATCATTTTCCGTTAGCGATTCCTGAGATATTAACCCATGCAGCTCCATCACTTTAACCTTGTTACCCCACAGATGACTCGCTTTGCCTGCGCTCTGTGATAAGTAATCCGATTCCAGACTGGTCTGAGGCACAATTAGATCGGCTCATAGATCAGATTGCTACAAATGCAGGAATAAGAGGATTTTAAGGTCATGTGACCTCTATACGCAGATCAGAGAGCACTTCTTGAGCTTGCATAAACACTGTTTATGAAGGTTTAAAACACATTTTTAGCTCCATACATGTCACACTCTATCGTACTCCATCCATTGTTGTAGGTCTCGATCCGTCAGACTGTAATCTTAAGTCTCCTTTCACCGCTGGCATTGGTATGGCTCTCAAGCCTCCAAATGGATTCACACTCCCCTACAATCAGATTAGGAAAACCATTTTATGGGAAATGTTGGTGTTATTTGATTACCGCTCTCCTTGTGCGTCTCCTCACTGTTTCCTGCTGCTTCTTTTCGTTATACTGAACTCAGAGGGACGGATGAAAGAAAGTACGCACCATTATTTTTGATGTACTATACTATAATGATTGTCACAATTACATGGTACACTGTCATGGTGACGCATGGATCTATATAAAGGGCATTTATTGAAATGCATTGCTAGAATGGAAATATGTTTTTATATATGTAGCTTCTTTCTCCTATGTCTTTCTGAGGAGACAATAAGCACATTTTCTTGGTAATGCTGCTGCATCTCAAGTGCACTGTTCTAAGTTGGCGGTCATCAAGGCGCGAGATCCACCGGTGGAGACTGAACAAGCCAGCTGTCTTACAGATGCATTTTCTGTCTCACTAAAAATTGAGTTGCCATCGCCATCATTGCCACAGATGTTTGAGAGGAGAGTCCACGTTCTTGACCGTGAGCACTGAGACAAGGACGATGAAGATGATGTCACAGCGGGACACCCTCTGACAGATCTGAATTGTTTGAGCCAAAGCTGTCGACGTAACTGAGGTCCGTGAACATCACTACCGGGGGCTCCTTGACGATCTGTAAAGGACAGAACCAGCGCTGACATCCGGTCTACATGTGAGACATGCAAAGAACCTCATAATCTGAAAATGAGTTCTCATTTACTCACCTCATCAAACTTTCTCTCGCTGTAGATTTCATTTTTGTCAATGAACGTCAGCATGATCCAGTCGCAGATGATGGTACACTAGAGCGAGGGAATTGAAAAGGAACAAAGGGCAGTATGTGGTAGAAAGTAATACAGAAAGTCACAACCTTCAAGTTTCAAGATTGAAAAGAGAACGGTAGTAATTACTCACGACCCCAACTGAAGTCAGAGCGGTCACCGTGCTGATGATGGTTGGGATCGGGCTGAATTTGCCAGCCTGAAAAAAAAAAAAAAAATATGATGAGAGTCAACATAACCGGCCTGAAGGTAAAATGATAATGCTGATTGTCTGCTTACATGCCCATGAACTATGACATCCAGCCGCATGCCGTAGGCCTTAATGAGTGTCCGGGACTCTATCCCAGCTTTATCGTAAAATTTGGCAAACCTGCTCAATAACACGGAAATCACAAGTGTGTGGGTACAGAAAGCTTCCCACGAGCTAAAGAGACAAACAGTTATAAAACAGTGATGAAAAATGTCATTGCTGGGCGTTGGGCTCACCTGTAATAGTAACCCGAGTTGATTTGATCCTTTCGGAGATCGAGACGACGGAAAGAATATGCGGGTTTACAGTTTGAAGGATCAATATCCAGGTTGCACTTCCAGTTGATGAAAACTCCAATTACTCCTCCCTTGGGGGAAAAACAGGACTGGATTTAAGAAACACTGAACTCTAGCAAAAGTAATTTTTAACACATCTGTACGCTATCTCCAAAATAAGATGTGTGATGTGTTCAACATATAAAAGAAACAAAGGCTAAAACTCACAGTCCTACAAAGTTCACTGAAACTTTCCCTTGCTTTCTCCGCAATGTAGCCCAGGCGGAAGTTTGGGCAGTAGGGATCTTTGTCCTCATCATAATGACATTTTTTGAGATATTTCTGCATGTTGCGCCGGTTTGAAGCACCTTTGATGTTCCCCCTGCCAAAGAAATAAGAAGAATCTTTCCAGTGTGTGTGAGAGTGTGTGTGAGTGTGTGTATGTGTACATGCTCTACCTGAACACTTTAAATTTGGGGAAGTGGATGGAGTTCCTGATGAACACTGTGAAATTGATGGCCTCCACTAAAGGTGGCTCCCTGTTGAAGAGTCCAGTCAATCGCAATGATCGTATTTTACCACTGTACATAGTTATAAAGCAGTTCTCAACCACTATTATGAAAGATCTGTGAACATGAAAATATTATAAACAATATTTCCTATTGTATATAAGTATGTAAGTGTATAAGTAGAAATACACTTTTGACGTAGATTTCTGTTTAGATTGGATTGTCTTTAAAAATTGTTTGACAAAGTTCTTTCCCCATTTCTGTTATATATTCCTCCCAGATATGAGGCTCTGTCTTTGCATTGCCCCAAAGACAGAGAAGACTTTGCACTGCGTTGCTTTTCGTATTAGGTTTATTTAAAATAATTATTTGTGGGGGGAGTCATCCAAAATCTGCCCTACCGTACTGCAGCATAGTCCTCAATAGGACACCAGGTCCTGATCTCACAGGTCTTGAAGGAGTGGTTGTAGTACTGAACGCATCTGCCGGTCCTTCTGCCTGAAAGAAAAAGTTTCAAACACTTTCTTTTTATATTTGACCAAATATAATATTTAAAAGATTTAGGAAGGAATTAAAAGAGTACCATGGCCATCAAATTCATCAAACTCATCCTCCGTCCGGACACAGTCAGAGTCTGTTGTGCAGTTGGCACTGGCAACTTGGAAAAACTGAAGTAAACAAATGAGATCCTGGGTCATGGGAGCATGATTGTGTCACTGCATGTGTTGAGAAAGCTTTAGTTGTCCTCTCACCTCAGGGCACGCTCCCTGCCTCTGATCATGTGTAACTTCTCGCCTCAATATTGCACTAATCACATCCCCACCCTGTCAGGGAAGTGCCATTATAATACTATTAGTACAAGTATAATTATACAGTATAAGTAGGATTTAACCTGCTGTGAAGCCATAATTATTCTGACTGTATAGAAGATTAGATTTCAGCATATATTTATGACTCACCTCTGTTGGTCGCGCATATTCTACAGTGTCCAAAATATTATCTCCGTGTACTGCTGTACCTTTCATGCGTGTGTAAACTGCGCTCTCTGGACGGGTTTCACTCTCTTGGTAGGCTTTCTCACTTATGAAAACATACCTTGACAGAGCAGACACAGAGAGAGATGTTCATTTGTACCAGAGGTATCAGTTTACCTGGAATTTGTTCATCCCCTTTTGTTAGTCGAAGCCTACAAAAGTTAAAATGCTGCATATCAAATTCAGGAAAATGTATTGAATAGTTTAGTTTTTGAAACAATATCAAAACATTTAAAACATCTCTCCTCAGTTCAATTGAAATATTTTATGATGGACAGAGAAATTAACATGCTACTTGAAGTGAGTTGTTTTGCGTTAAAGGCAGAGGAGAATATATTGCTTCTCCACAAAAACTGCAGTTTATGGATTTTAAATAAAGTGTATTTAAAAATAAATAAATCTTAATCTCTTTTTTTACACACCAAAAGACATTGCTGGAAAAATCTAATTATATAAATTTGTGAAGTGCCTAAAATAAGCATCATAACTAAAACACAATACAACTGATTACAAAATATGTACGCAAATAAACAAAGTGACGTTTCCAAAACCTTTCAGTATCATAGATTGATCCTTCTAGCAAATATTTTAGACACATAGATATAGAATTATGAAGCTTACCAGATGAAATAGGTGATCACAAGAAACTGCACGCCTCTGTATATGACTCCAAGAGTTCTGTTTTTAACCACCATCACTTTTGGTGTCTCATAGTCCCAGAAACCAAGGAAATACTCCTTTAAAAAACCTAGTAGCCCCATGATGAAGTTATGAAATGCTTCACACATATCCTCAGATGTCCATGTAAAATATAATTTCACTAACTCTATCTATTTTATCTTCTTTTTTTCTGTACTCTATTTGTTTTTGCCACTCTGCTCCTTCTCAGCTTCAGTCTGTATCTCTGTTGAGCATCCCTGGCACCGGCCAGAGAGGGAGAGAAGGAGGTGGGGCTAAGATGTGGTTGAATCTTGCTTTATTATTTATTTATTTATTCATTTATTCATTTATTTATTTATGTATTCATCCATTCATTCATTCATTCTGTAATTTTATTTTGATTGCACAGCTTTATGGTGCTTCCAGTATATCAGACTCAACTATTTTCAACAAGGTTTCTCTCTGTTTTTTTTTTTTACCTATTATTTTCTTAATAATTATTGTTCTCTGGCATTTTGTACGAATATAAAACAAAAGTTTAAAGGGCAAAGGAGGAGTGGGAGCTGTGTAGTTTTTGTTTATTTTTACACAGGCGAGCATGCAGACTACTCTCATTTCCAGTGGGTCCTGATTAGTGCCCCGCTTCCTCTGCGCATGTCAAGCGACACGTGCGTCGGCTGCTGATGGCGGCTCTGTATATGTTCGTCCGCTAAGCGTATACTTCGTAAGATATCAGAAATTCCTAAGCTTTTGCGGAGGGAGAGACTTATTTTTGAAAATGGGAGGTCTTCAAAAGAAAAAGGTAACAGCTGACATCGGATCAGGATCAGATTCAGCCACATTAACTGCGGAAAAAAATAATCTTATTAGCTTGTTAGCTAAAGTAGCGAGCTAATGTTTTTTTTCCTGCAACAGCAGCAAAAGAGCAATTTAGAGCATATGATTCCGCCAGCTTTGATAGCAATCAATGAATATTTTGATGTGGTAAAGTGATTGTTTGTCTTGCTTTGTCTAGTTTGAGAGGGGCTCTGCCACAAACTACATCACCAGAAACAAAGCTCGTAAGAAGTTGAGTCTGAGCCTTCCAGATTTCAGGTAACGTCAGCGTCTTCCTTTTGAGTTGAGAAGAGTTTACCGATGTAAAAACAGTCTTTTTGTTGTTGTTGTAAAAACAGCCTTGTAGCATGGTGTCTGTCTTCATATTTGATATTTATTCCATTTACTGTTTACAAGTATTGTTATGTATGCGTAATTAAAATCAATGCAGCGGTTCTGCGACATCATACTTTTATAAAGCTCATAATGTGCAGCTTTTTTTTTCAATGTGTTGTAATACAAATTCAAATGCATATATATTTTAGGGGCTTTACTTGACACATCAAATTGGTGAAGATGGGCTCTTGGCTTTCAGTACACACAAACACACAGCAGCCATGTTACAAATAATTAAGTCTTGATATCTTTGGCTTTCAGACGCCTGTGCATCCTTAAAGGCATCTACCCTCATGAGCCCAAACACAAGAAGAAGGTGAACAAGGGCTCTACCGCTGCAAGAACCTTCTACCTGCTCAAAGACATACGTTTCCTGCTGCATGAGCCGATTGTCAGAAAGTTCAGAGAATATAAGGTATTGTGGGAGAATTTTGGCCTTACTTTAAACGCACATGTATATCAATCTGTATCAACCTTTTGTTTTGTTTATTACATTATTGTAAATTGTCTCGTTATACCTTTATTTGTAAATAGTTGTGTAGTAATATTTCAGAATGTGAAGAGCATCTTTCTTACAAATACATCACTTCTATTTATTTAGATATTTGTGCGCAAACTGAAGAGGGCCTACGGGAAAACCGAGTGGTCTTCTGTGGAGAGACTGAGAGAAAACAAGCCCACCTATAAATTGGACCATATTATCAAAGAAAGGTGAGACTGTTTTTGAGGTATTGTTGAGCTAAACTGGCTTTTTCTTGTTATGTTAAAGTCGCGATTATCGACAGAAGTAAAAGCTGCTGTTTTTTTCGAGCACAAGTGAACTAAATGTATTCTTTAAAATGTCCTCATTGGTTCTACTTTTTGTGTCAGGTATCCGTCTTTCATCGATGCTCTCCGGGATATTGACGATTCCCTTTGCATGTGCTTCCTCTTCTCCACGTTCGCCCGTACGGGAAAGTGTCACGTTCAGACGATCCAGCTGTGCAGACGACTCACTGTGGAATGGATCAACTTCGTGATTGCATCTCGTGCTCTCAGGAAGGTTCGTTTGCAGAAGAAAACAATCGTCCTTATTTGTTTGACATATAAACCAAATGAAGGAGGTGATGATGACATTTCTGGAGTTAATTTATTACCCTTGTTGTATAATGGGTCTTGATTGTTCCTGATAGGTTTTCATCTCCATCAAGGGATTGTATTACCAAGCTGAGGTTATGGGGCAGCTCATTACTTGGCTGGTGCCATATCAGTTCTCTCATGACGTAAGTGAATGATATGTAGACATGCAGTCACCAGTAAAGGCGGCACATTTCTTTTATTCTTTTTTGACCTGTCAAACCGAACCGAAATCAATCTGTCTTTTATTATCTTTATTAGTTTTTGCAGTACATACATTTATCTATCTTGCCATTATTTTTACATGATCTTTTAAGAGTGATACGTCCTCAAAGATTAGTTTACACTGAATACTCCAAGCTGTTCTGTGTGTTTCATGTATTATGCATTGCTATAAATTGTACTTAAACCTTTTTTAAGGCTTAAATCCACTCGATGTCTTTTTCTTTCAGCACCCAACAGATGTCGACTACAGAGTCATGGCAACTTTCACAGAACTGTACACTACTCTGTTGGGGTTTGTCAACTTCAGACTGTATCATTCCCTTAACTTGCAGTACCCACCAAAGGTATCTTGAACAGTTTTGTTTTATTCATCATACTGCCTTAAATAACATTGTTTACTACTTAAATTAGCTATTGTGGTATCCTTCAGCATGATTCAGGTTGTAGTTTAGTATTTTTTGTGCATGATTTCCATCGATACTTTCGGCTCATCGCCCGTTTGCTCACCTTTACTCATTTCCCCCCTGTTGTCTGTCCTTTCGCAAGCTGGACAGTAAAACAGAGTTGGAGTTGAAGGAAGAGGAAGACTATGCCATGAATTCAGAATGCTATCTCGAGGTGAGGATCTTTATCATGAGCTATTTTAAATGATCAATTAATCCAACCACACATGTATGGTGGTAAATCCAGAGTAGTCTGGATATTAATTCTGAAATGATGCTGTCCTCTAGATTCTGTGTTTAGTTATTTTCTGTGGACAGCCATGCATCCCCAGGCAATCCTTTAAATTGCTGCTATTCAGGTACAGATCTATCAAGCCAAACTGCACCGTTTAAAAGCCTCAAGGGGCTTTAATGTTTTTTTAAGAACTCTGTTTAAAAAAATCTGATTTGAATATGTCATTTGTTGGTCTAATCAGAAGTACCGGTACATGATTTGATAACTCACAATACATTAAAATATGAAATGTGAATTTTAATAATAACATTAGAGACTGTTTTTGTTTTTTTTGCTGTTCAGAAACTGTCAGCTCTGAGTTCCAGTCTTGCTCGGGTGGTTTCTACTGCAGAGGAAGAGGAGACTCAGCTCGACCAGTTTCCTGTTGAAGGGGTAAGAAACCAATTGTTAAAATGTGATTCTCTTTATTTTTTTGTTGTATACCAATCATTATTAAACATAATACTTATCATAGTAAAGAATTGCGTCATTGTGTTGGAAGAACGGTGTTAGTAGTGAGAGTCTGGGACATCAGAGGTTCTTAAGTGCAGCTTGATTTCCCAACCTGGGAAGTATCTTTTTTGGGAATTAAAAAGGGTGACGATTGCAGCGCTGACCTTCCCTGATGGGTTAATCATTTAGAGTCGCCATCATCTGTAGACTTGAGAAACACTTTCCTCAAGACTATAAATGTTTTCCTTTTAATGCCTTTCTTCAGGAGGACATAGAAAATATGGCGGCTATGGAAAAGGAGCAGAAACAGCTGGAGTCACAGAAAAAGCTTTTTGAGGGCCTCAAATTCTTCCTGAACAGAGAAGTGCCCAGAGAGTCGCTGGCGTTCGTCATCAGGTGACATAGAAGCTGCCGCAGCAAACCTCTGGATGTTTTTAATGGAAACGGTGACATAAACCCCAGATGTGTTGATCCGCTTCCTTCCAGGTGTTTTGGTGGGGAGGCGTCTTGGGACAAGTCTGTTTGCATTGGCAGCACGTACGAGATGACAGATGAAACTGTCACACATCAGATTGTTGACCGACCCACTGTCGACAAACGGTACATCAACAGGTAAAACCATAATTAACATCTTATAGCTTCTAGTTTTGTTCAATGTGCTCTTCTCATACAGTATCACGTTCTCTACACAGTCCTGTTTTTTTCTTTATCCTGCTCTGCAATTTCAGAATAAATGCATGAATAAATTGGAAGAATTGAATACAACAAAAACAGGTGTTTCCTCTTTCTCCAGTGTCGTAGTTCAATTAAATATTGATTATTATTATTATACGATCCCTTTAGTTTGCTTCCAAATAACAGACTGACGGTCTGTTATGCATTCGGCGTGCATCAAAAGCTACTTGTTGTTTTCAAAACTGCTATTTTACTCCTATGTACTTTGTTGTAGGTACTACATCCAGCCCCAGTGGGTGTATGATTGCGTCAATGCCAAAGTCCTTCTCCCTGTAGAGGACTACTTCATTGGGGTAACTCTGCCTCCTCACCTCTCTCCATTTGTGGAGGAGAAGGATGGAGATTATGTCCCCCCCGAAAAACTAAAGATCATGGCCCTGCAACGAGGAGAAAAACCCGGTATGTTTTCATTGGATCAAGATATTAGTGTATTACCACAAACATGGTTTTTAGATTCATATAGTCCATGTAAATACAAGTGACTCCAGTAGACACAATTCTATTTATGCATATATGTTTTATTCCAACTTAGCCCACTCACAAGAAGAGGAGGAGGAGGAAGAAGAAGAAGAAGATGAGTCTGCAGAGGAAGACGAGGGTGAAGATGATGAGGAAGAAGAGGCAGAGAAGAATCTCAAGGAGATGGAAAAACAAAAATCCCAGGGCAAGGTGAGAGAATTTCGAAGCATTTTCTTCGAAAGACGAACAGAAAATCTCATCGGCCAGTTTCTGCTGGTTTTTTAGTCTCTGCAGGTCAAGGTCACGCCTGGGAAAATGAAGGTCGAGGACTCGGCACGCTTGGAGCAGGAGGAGAAAGCTGAGGAGAAGCGCCTCGCCATCATGATGATGAAGAAAAAAGAAAAGTACCTCTACAACAAGATCATGTTTGGAAAGAAAAGAAAAATACGAGAGGTATGTTCCAGTTTATTGATTGGAAATGTTTTTCTCCCCAAGTGTGTTAATATTTAACGTTTTTAACATTGAATCCTTTATTTTCACTATCAGACATCTTATCTGGGTCTGACAATGTTTAACGCTATTATTTAACCGTTGTGCACGGAGTACATGGAAGCCCAACCGGAGTTCGCTGACCTTAACTGCATTCATTCTCCTTTTTACAGGCTAACAAGTTGGCTGCCAAGAGGAAGGCACACGATGATGCTGAGAAATCGAAGAAAAAGAAGGCCAGGAAATAAGCGCCCGATGATGAGGTTGATGCGACATGAAAACTGCATTAGAGCGCTAATTGTCTAATCGGTAATGTAAAAGTGACAATGTTCTACATTATATTAAATATTTCTTCCTTTAATCAAGATCTGTACTTGAAATGATCTGTGTTTTCAAATAAAAGCATTTTAATAGGTTACAGTTAATCTGTTAACAGATGAGTTCACTGCCCGACTGTCGTTCCGCCGTCTGAATGCAGAAATAAAGTCCTGTGCAGCCCACAATGCTGCAAAATTCTGCTGTGAGTGACCTCGGTGGGCGGATCGTGCCCTCCTCTCAATCTCCTCATTCAGCTCGTCGCACTCCCCGCCCCCCCGCCCTACGTCACTCTAAACCAGCATTCTGGGCACGCCCACCCAGGCCGCGTCTCTGCTGGGCGCCTTGCAGGCGCAAAGGCGCACCCTCCTCCCTCAACAAAAGCAGCAGTGTTTGTTCCTGGACATGACGGGTGGGATGAGCGCGTCTCTTGTGTGGGGGGGGGGGGGTCCACACAGTATGGAGGGCGACTCGCACTTACTGTCATGGACAAAGGGGTCACAACCACATGTTGCTGCATCCTGTCCCGCAGAGCTAAATGGACTCCCCGTCATTCCCAATCTCTATTAAAAGGGGATTGTATTGAGAACGGGAGTTTATCATGGGGGAAAACCTGAATTGTTTCCCACAGTTTAATTTTTTTTTATGGCTTCGTATACAAAAACGTTTGATATTTAGAATTTAAAACGGGCTTGTTGTGCAAATGAGAGCCATTTACCGCGTGACGGATCCGGACCTCAGGCTGTGTAGTTTGTTTAGGTAATTATCTATTGTGCGTTTATATTTTACGGATCGTGTGCTCTGCAGGGCTTTATAGATACTAATTTGCAATCACATTTCAAACAAAGACGGAGCCTTCTTCATTTGACTGGTTCAATAAGAGTCTTTGTGCCTTGGCTTTCTGCGCTTGTTCCTTTTATTCGGTTTATTCCCCTCCTATCAGCTTGCAGCTCAGACTCCAGTGTCCACAATCAATAGCCCTCTGTATCGAGACAGAGTAGGGACTATGCAGCAGCAGCACCCCCCCCCCCCCCACCTTTTTAAAAATGGACGTCCCCATGACGTCAGTGAATGAGCCTCCCTGTGGTGTTTTTTTTTTTGCAATCTTAGAATTGAAGCGGCGTGGAGGGTTGTAACAGGTAGCTGGAGGCATCATAGAGGAAGAGGAGCAGACATGAGATAAGGAGTATTCAGGGAACTATACTGTAGTTCAGCATGTTGAGATCAGACAGCAAGGAGGACAACTTGTGTTAATCATCAGGAGCTGGGGGAAAGGGATGAAGACGATGCAGCTGGATAAGAAATGCGTCCATTAATTTCTGTTTGGATTCTTATGGCATGGTAAGAGGTTCTTGGAAGTTTTGCACACTTCTCTGGAAGTATAAGTTCCTGCAATATCAGCAATGAAAATGATGAAAATGTGTCTTTGGGTTTGATGCTCATCCCAAACTCAGGTTTAAGGTTTTCAGGCTTTACTGTGGGAACCCAAAGCTGAAAAGCTGAGGTTGACATTGCAGGAAAATGTCTCTACATCCCAAGAGAAGAGGGGGGGAGCTAAAGCAAACAATTGTATTAGCTATAACACTGCCCCTCTTTGTCAAGCAGAAGCAGACATTTAATTTGTTTTTACCTCAATGCTTCAGAAAGAACTGAAGCAGCTCTGCTCAAATGTCCCATAACAGGGTGACCTTTCATGACAGACAGAATTCCCACTCTCGCCTCGATAAGAGCCCATTAATGGAGTCAAGACAAGGACTTTTGAGATGTGTTTAGAGAGCAATGTTTGTATAATGCACCGATAATGCTGAACCGAAAACGCACAGGTCGCAGCAGTAACTCTAGTCCACGTGACGTCGTTAGCCATAATGCAAGGTAGGACGGAATTCAGAAATGAATAATAAATGACACACTGGACACCAAATAGAAGAACTCAGAAGACTGAGCTGGAACAGTTCATTATTCATTCATTAAAACTATATCATTTCATGTTACTCTTACAGGTGGAAATGCTCTACTATTACTGCCCTAACTTATTTGACTGCTGTAGCTATACTAAGATTTTGCATAAAAACCAAAGGTCATAAAATGCAAAGCAACCATTATGGTATCACCGTAATGAGAAGAAAAAAAAAAAGTATTTTATTTTAATTTAACTATCGGTACTGTTTCATCAGATATTTTGTTGTATTTTTTCAAAATCATAAAGTCTATAGTTGTTGTTTGATATAATTTGGAGTTTATAACAGTGGAGCTTATTGTGTTTATATAATCTCATTGTGTAGCTACTATGCCATGACAATAAAGGCTTTCTATTATATATTATGAGAAATAGGGGTGGGATTAAATACGTTTTCTTCTTCCCACTCCCTTTCAGGCAGAATTGACACATTATTTGTTTAAATGTGGCACGGGTTGTTTTGTTTGCTTTTTTGTCATTGCCTGAAATAAATAAATAACTAAACTAAACTATGGTTGAATAAACAGATTCCAATCTTATTGACTTGCAAAGAAAGGGCTGCATCTAGTCAACCGTTACGTCTACAGTATTTATCAGCTGCTCAAACTTTTTATCCTATGAAATATTTAGCTGTAAATGAGTTTAGTTCAAGATGCAGATCAGTCACTCAAAACAAGTGAATATACATAAAAGCCGAGCAGACTTTCAGTGAAATTAGATTTTTGGGCATTTTCATGCATTAATTATTCAATTTAATTATTTATAAATCCAATGATAGTGTATATCACTGCAATGAAACTTCAAACAATGTTGGCCGGCATGCGTACGCAGTGCATCGCCTCTGACCCGGCTGTACTGGGGGGTCATGCTCGGTCACATAATGATGCAATTTCAAGTGACATTTTGGATCTTGTGTGGTTGAGTCAGCAGGTGGCTCGTCTTACCTGTAGACGGCGATGCGATATCACTTTCCACGATAATGAAATATTCATGTCACGTAGCGGAGAAACTCAGCTGCTAAAACTCCATTTACGGATTAAAAAAATCTGTAAAAATTACACATCGACTCAGGTTGACTTTTACTTTTCATGGTTGGTGAATAAAGATACCAAGAACAATATAGAACCTTTTCGATGGCGTCCACAAAGCCTCTGTCTAAATAGAAGAGACTATCAAACTATCAACAGGTCTTGTTGTTGTTATTGTCTTCAGAATAACAAAAGATAAACTCGCAACGATGGAGTGATGAAGACAATGTTTTGGTTTTCAAAGGTTCGATTCTGTTGGATTATGACTGGCAGGCAAGGGAGGCATTGGAGGTCGATGGGCAAAGGCCTGATTCTGGGTTCCCTGCTGACCAGCTGCACGATCCTGCTTTACTGCGTCTCCACTCCCCAGATCCAGTTCAGTCCTCCTGAGTAAGACTTGTCACACGGATGCATGTAAAACGTACTGTTTTGGAGTAAATGGAATCATTACTATGAACACCTTCGTCTTTTGATTTCCTGCCTGCAGGTTTCCAGTGCCCTATTCATGTGCCCATCGTCCAGCCCAGGTTCTCTCCAAATCACCCACAAACAGTTCGCATCAAACCGCTGGCCAGACCTGCACCCCCAAAGTAGACATCATGTTCATGAAGACCCACAAAACCGCCAGCAGCACCTTCCTCAACATCCTTTTCCGCTTTGGAGAGAAGCACCAGCTCAAATTTGCCTTCCCCGACAGCAGAAATGATTTCTTTTATCCATCTCCTTTCCAGCGCTCCCAGGTTAAAGACTACAGGCCGGGGATGTGCTTTAACGTTATCTGTAATCACATGCGCTTCAACGCCTCTGAGGTGGCCAAGCTTCTACCCACGGACACGTCTTACGTCACTATTTTGCGAGACCCCGCAGAGCTTTTTGAATCATCTTTCCACTACTTTGGCCGGCTGGCGCCCTTTACCTGGAAGATTCCAGGCGATGACAAGCTGACTGAGTTTCTGCATCAGCCTCATTTATACTTTGATCCGGACGGCTTCAACTCTTTCTACCTCAAGAATCTGCTATTCTTCGACTTTGGATGGGACAACACTCTGCCGCTGGATGATCCGCGGGTAGATGAGGGAATCAAATTCATCACTGAGCGTTTCCAGCTTGTAATGTTAGTGGAATACTTTGAGGAATCGCTCATCCTGCTAAAACATGCCCTCTGCTGGAAGATGAATGACTTGCTCTTCTTCAAGCTCAATGCCCGCAAGGGATCCACTGTGTCAAAACTGACGCCCGAGCTGAGGGCCAGGGCTCTTGAGTGGAACGCTATAGACTGGAAGCTCTACAAGCATTTCAACCAAACCTTTTGGGAGAAAGTAGACGCATACGGACGTCAGCGGATGGCTGAGGATGTGGCAGAGCTCAGGAGAAAGAACGCGGAGATGGCATCCATCTGCATTGATGGGGGTCATGCTGTAGAAGCCAGCAGCATCCAAGAGGTGGCCATGCAGCCCTGGCAGCCCATTGGAGAAAGGTCCATCATGGGCTATAACATGAAGAAGAACGTGGACAAGGCACATCAGAGGTTGTGCCGTAAGATGTTGATGCCGGAGATTCAGTACTTAACAGAACTAGGGGTGAACCTGTGGATCACCAAGCTGTGGGGTCACATCCGAGATATCATTAACTGGTGACTGGGCATGGGAGTAAGAAGGGCCAAGTGAACCCCAAGAGATTCTATTTATGGTGGAGGAATCCAAAAGTGTGGTAAGATTTCTAAGACTGTAATTTAGGGTGCTTGAGAAAACCAAAACACAGATTTCAAAATCAACAAAACAGTTTATGACATACAGATTAGTATTGCTTATTTGTTTTTGTTAGTCAGAAATGTTTAAGGTGAAAATGAGCGGACACAGAAGTTTAGCACTAATTTATAAACTCTTTAATTTAAAAAAAGAAAGGACATAAAAATGTTGCAATGCAGATACCAGTGTTCATGTAATGAGTGTAAAGATAAAATGACTCGAAAAGCGCTCAGAGCTCCGCGGAGCAGCTCAGTCTCCCTATATTGTGATTTACACCAAACATAATGGCCCTTCATTTATTTTATTTATTTTTTAGAATCCTTAACCATGAAAACATATGGATATTGTACAGGACCGACAGATAAGGCTAACATGCATTAAATGCATAAAGGTAATACATGATACAGTCATCAAGAAAAGCAATAAGCTTTTACTTTCCCTGACGGGTTTTGTTGTGTATGATGGTCTATAATATATGTTGATATGATAAGCCTTCTCTGCTCTTTGGTGCTTTGCCATTCTTGCCAGTTCTGCTCTTCGTCCTCATATTGCAATGTTAATCCTTATGACATTCTTTCTTAAATGGCGTTTTGACAGCATCATTCATAATGTAGTGGAATTATTTTTGCATAGTGAGGCGTAAGCCAAAAGTAAATATCTTGTTTGTCTAGATATTTATCAATTCAGTAATTTTATTCATTTTTGTCATTATCTTTAAATACTTAATGGGTTAAATTAATGATTTCTTTATTTATTGTTTGCAATTTACTCGTTTTGTCCAGCAAGCATGTGCCCATTTTCACAGGAAATATATGATAATCTTTTTATCCTGAAAATAAAGTTACACATGTATTAGTGCATGTATTGAATGTCTGATTCATAAAATTGAAAACTTCATCTGTCTCACTGTGTGATCATTAATACAGTACAGAGCAAGATTATTTTTACTTTATGTATATGAATGAATGCAACATATTTATTTTGAATAAGTTGAAAATGTGTAAGTATAGGCCAAAATAAATTACCCATAAAAATTTTTAAATAGTTTGGGATGTAGAATAGATAATGCATCCAAGTGGCACGGGTGGATTAGCTGCCCCATTGATTATATTACAGTTCTGAAACCAACATAATAATGTCCAATGATGAGTATCTCTTGTAATTTACTGTATAATCACAACAACCTCTGTTTTTAATTCAAAAATCAAATAAAGATAGCCATTAAAATTAATAAGGAACAAACTGTTGGTTGTTATTGTTTTCGTGAAAACTATCAAACAAATGTCTGAATAATCTCGGTGGTGTTTTAAAATCTCGCGATACTTCAGAAAGGCCTTTTTTTTGTGACCGGAAGTGAAGTCCTCGCCAGTCTCGCGCTCGGGGGCGGAATTAGCCGACTGTCATCACAGAACTCTTGTTTTGCTATTTTAAAGGCTAATTTTTAGGCTAATTACTGTGTGCTCATATAGCTAATACACATAGCAACTTAAGCATTGAATCGTAAAAACTTAGTATAACTTTCTATTCCGGTACCATTTTTGCTGTAATGGTTAGCTGTTTTTGATTTGCATCGCGTTACAAAGCTAGCATGCTAACATGGACAAGCTATGAAGCTATCGTTATTTTGTAGCATCGATAGCAGCTAGCCGTAGCTATAAAACCAAACTCTATCGTCAATAAAATAACTTTATATAAACAGTTAACACCGGTGTTAGTGTCACGCTGGATGACTGATGGCGTTAACCATGGACTTCCCTACAGATGAGTGGCCCTGAGAGGATAATTCAGCCGGATGAGTTAGCAACAATGTCCTGTAAATCAACCAAAGTGGCTCCGAGTGTTGACTTCGACCACAGTTGCTCCGACAGCGTGGAATATTTGACACTCAACTTCGGCCCTTTTGAGACTGTTCACCGCTGGAGGAGACTTCCTCCGTGCGATGAGTTCGTTGGTGCAAGGTAACGTGTCAGCTGATGAACGGAGTTAGGTGCGGTTGTGTCCGACTGACTCCGATTACATCTGCGTTATTTGCGTGGTTTGGATTAACTTTGAGCTTGAGTTGCTCCATTCAGGCGCAGTAAACACACCGTTGTGGCATACAGGGATGCCATTTACGTGTTTGGGGGAGACAATGGGTGAGTAGGACAGTTTTTCTATTCCTGATTGTACCTCATGCCTTTATATATATATATTTTTGTCACCCGACAGGAAGAACATGCTGAATGACTTGCTTCGCTTTGATGTGAAGGACTGCTCATGGTGTCGGTAAGATTACAACAATTATAGCATAAATAAACAAAGAAATATTGATTGTGTAAAATGATTAGTGTGATATCATTACAGAGCCTTCACCACTGGAACACCGCCTGCTCCCAGATATCACCATTCGGCTGTTGTCTATGGAAGCAGCATGTTTGTTTTTGGTAACTTTGTAGAGCTTGTGATCTTTATAGTTGCATTAAATCTTCTTTTTTTCCCTGCATGTTTTAAATGCAACTGATGTTGATTCTACAATGAATGGCTTAATGTGTTTCCAGGGGGCTACACTGGTGATATCTACTCTAACTCAAACCTGAAAAACAAAAATGATCTTTTTGAGTACAAGTTTGCAACAGGACAGTGGACTGAATGGAAAGTGGAGGGCAGGTAATTCATTTTTTACAGCGTATCTACTTTGGCAGAAGCATTTTTTTTTTTACAAGCAATTTAAAATTCAGTGGTGTTTATTTTGGATTTTAAAAATAAGAATTTTTCAATTGAAACATAATTTTTGTTTTTACTTTGAGTGAGTTTAAGTAAAACAAACATTTATATTTATTATAAACTTAATATATATTGATGAAATTATTTCTGATTCAATACTAATAAATGTACTGTTACATATAATTAATAATAATTATATGTATTATTAATACTAATAATAAGTGGCCATTACAATGCTGTATTTGTCTCTGTCAGCTTGCCAGTGGCTAGATCTGCACATGGGGCCACAGTCTACAGTGATAAACTATGGATATTCGCCGGTTATGATGGAAATGCTCGGTGTGTTTGATTTTTAATATCTATTTACTTGCCATGAATGAATGTTTTTGCATGTAATATATGATACTTTCCTCATGTGCAGGTTGAATGACATGTGGACCATCAGTCTGCAAGATCGAGAACATGCATGTTGGGAGGAGGCCAGTTCGAGCGATTTCATCATACTATGACACGAATAACATTGAGAATAGAACACGCTCCAACTGTGTATTTCACATGCTAACCTTTTTTTTCCCCTTTTTGTCCATCAGATCGATCAGAGTGGTGAGATTCCTCCATCTTGCTGTAACTTCCCTGTAGCTGTGTGCAGAGACAAGATGTTTGTGTTTTCTGGTCAGAGTGGAGCCAAGATCACCAACAATCTCTTCCAATTTGAATTCCAGGGTCACATGTGAGTCCGAAGACTCGTGTTAGTCACTCACTCTGTAGTTGTCAAAATTGCATGGTAAATTGCATCCATTGTCTCAGGTGGACACGCATTCCAACCGAGCACCTATTGCGGGGCTCCCCTCCTCCTCCTCAGAGACGTTACGGTCACACTATGGTTGCCTTCGATCGCCATTTGTATGTATTTGGAGGTGCTGCTGATAACACTCTCCCTAATGAACTGCATTGCTACGATGTGGACTCTCAGTCCTGGGAGGTGATCCATCCCAGTATGGACAGTGAGGTATGAAACTAATAGATTTACACACAAGTGTGTCAATAAAACAAGGAAGAGGTTCAATCATATAAGTGTGTTTTTGTTTTTTGAAGTATAAAACTAAAGCATGTTCAAAGGCCACATTTTCCTTTGTCCCTCTGCTCAGATGCCCAGTGGGAGACTCTTTCATGCTGCTGCTGTGATCCAAGATGCCATGTACATCTTTGGTGGGACTGTGGACAACAATGTGCGCAGTGGAGAAATGTATAGGTTCCAGGTTGGTAACAAATATATTTGTGTTGAAATATATATTAAAAAAAATATCAAAAGACCTCGGATCATTTGGAAACCGAGATATAAAAATCCTTTATCTAAAGAAAACATGATCATTGGGCCATAAAGCATATTTGGAAAGTAGTAGTTAATAATTATGTTCTGCTTAACTACCATTTCCTAATATATAAAATGTTACATGTGTAGTAACATAATTTTCTCCTGCTCAGTTCTCCTGCTACCCACAATGCACTCTCCACGAGGACTATGGCAAACTGTGGGAGAATCGTCAGTTCTGTGATGTGGAGTTTGTTCTGGGTGAGGTGGGTGTGCAAGGTGACGTTCGCGTGATCAAACGAATGTGATTTCACCGGTCTGACCTTTGTTGTGTTCTTTACAGCGAGAGGAGAGAGTTTTGGGCCATATTGCCATTGTGACGGCAAGATGTCAGTGGCTGCGGAAGAAGATTCTGCAAGCTTCGGATAGGCAGCGACAGGTAGGGCACAAGCTCTCTTCAGTTCCCCTGAGAGAAGGGATCCTTATACCCCTGAAACATCATGCACAGACGTGCACATACAAATGATGTTGATCATAAAATTCTTAAATGATCTCGACTCAGATTTCACAGTACTGATGGAATGTCTTCCCACAGAGCATCCTCAGCTTTGAAAGCTAATCAAAGTGTTCCATGGTAAAGTGTCATATAATCTGTGTGCAGAAGACCAAGCTGGAGAGCAACGAGGAAAGTGATGAAGGGGCGGCTGGAGGCCCGAAGAAAACCCCTCCAGGCTGCAGGCCATCAGGCAGACAGCCAATGCTGGAGGTGTTCATCAGGGCAGCGGAGGCCCAGCCATTTGAAGTTTTAATGCAGTTCCTCTACACAGACAAAATCCAGTACCCACGCAGAGGTACCGCCCCCTCAGGTTTTAGAGTGTAACTGCAGAAGTCCCAGACAAAGCGGCAACTCTTTCTTTTCTTCTTTTCTTGTGTCTGAAGGTCATGTTCAAGATGTTCTTCTGATCATGGATGTGTACAAACTGGCCCTTAGTTTTAAGCTTTCCCGCCTGGAGCAGCTGTGTGTGCAGTACATTGAGGCGTCTGTCGACCTACAGAACGTTCTCAGTGTTTGTGAAAATGCCAACAAGCTCCAACTGGACCAGCTCAAGGTAGCTCTGGATAAATGTAGGAGACACGTTTAACACCAGTTTCAAATCTAATCTTTACTGCCCTCGAGTGGTTGAAGTGAGATTTGCACTTTGTGTTACCGGGAAAATAAATAATCATTCATCCCTGCATTCACATTAACGAGTGATTTCCTCCTCTAGGAACATTGCCTTAATTTTGTGGTGAAGGAGTCACACTTCAACCAGGTGATCATGACGAAGGAGTTCGAATGTCTTTCCACTCCGCTGATTGTGGAGATCGTGCGCCGGAAGCAGCAGCCGCCTCCCAGGTTTTATTCAGACCAGCCCGTGGACATCGGGACCTCCCTGGTCCAGGACATGAAGGCCTACCTGGAGGGAGGCGGCCTGGAGTTCTGCGACATTGTCCTGCTGTTGGATGGACACCCACGACCTGCTCATAAAGCTATACTGGCAGCCCGGTCCAGGTAGAGACAGCGCCGACCGGGTTTATGATGTGCTTTTTCTATATTTTGTTAGTTAACCTTTGATCAAAAGGTAAAGAGACTCATTCACCCTGCTGGTACAGGTCTAGCTCTCATTGTCAAATGAGTTTTAGACATTTTTGGAATCTGCCTGCCGAATGGGGACATGATGCAGCCTTTATTTATTACGGTTCATCGTGGCTTTGCGATGTTTGTCACTTTGTAACATTTCTGGTTTTTGCTCCGCAGTTACTTCGAGGCTATGTTTCGCTCCTTCATGCCCGAGGACGGTCAGGTTAACATCTCTATCGGTGAGATGGTTCCAAGCAAGCAAGCGTTTGAGTCCATGCTGCGTTACATCTACTACGGTGACGTCAATATGCCTCCGGAGGATTCTCTGTATCCTTTAATTCCGAATTTTACAACCTGTCTTTCTCAGGCCCGGTGCGCTACCGTGGCAACAGTGAAAACATCTTTGAAACTTTCTGTGCAAATTTAATGAAATGAAGCTGATTGATACTGAAGATACAAAGAAGTGTTTTTCATTTTACATAGTATTTGAAAAGTATCAAAGTATGGATAGTTAAAATTGACTCCATAGCTGGTCAAAGTACACAATAATTTGTTTTTAGGGAAAATCTAAATTTCTCCAGCAAATGGAGCGCGATGAGAGTAACGTTTTTTTGTTCCGCTTCCTTGACCCCCCCCTGATAAACAGCTATCTGTTCGCTGCACCGTATTATTATGGGTTTTCCAACAACAGACTGCAGGCGTACTGTAAGCAGAATCTCGAGATGAACGTCACTGTGGAGAACGTTCTGCAGGTATTTATGGATTCACCAGTGGGTGACCAAATTCATCAGTTCTTCCTACACGTGAAAACATTTTGTGCCGTGCCACATGGATCACGAAGTCACTCACTTCCACTTTAACGCTTCTCTACTTTCAGATTCTGGAGGCGGCTGATAAGACCCAGGCTCTGGATATGAAGAGGCATTGCCTGCACATTATTGTCCACCAGTTCATTAAGGTGGGTGGGCTCGTAACTGGAGCCCTGGGGTTTTGCTGCCCACTCACTGCAGCTGAGATAACCCCGTAAAGAGGAGATTGTTTACAGCATGACCGGCTGTACGAGCACGTGATCGCGTAATGTTGGGGGGGGGGGGTCAAAGTGCCGCACTGATTATTCATTGTTTTTCAAATGCACGGTGGAGCACTCCATTCTCACCCTCCTTCACCGGCGCTTGCTTTAAGAGTTTCCGTTCAGCTTCTTTTTGTTTGTCTTCATTTAGCGTGCACGAGCAATCGAGTCCAGCGTCTTCCTCCTTTTGTCTGTTTGATTCTTTGTCTTCATATTTTGCAGTTTTCAATTATTTGTTTTCTTGCCCTCCCAAAGGTATCCGAGCTACCGAACCTGCGTTCTCTCAGCCAGCTGCTGCTTTTGGACATCATCGAGTCTCTAGCGTCACACATATCAGACAAACAGCGCGCTGACTTGGGTGCTGACATTTAGGGTGGCAGCAAAGAGCCAGGTTCTTTTCTCCTTTCTTAGGAGCCATTCATCGCTGTTCCACCTACTTCTAGTCATTCCCCTCATCCCCAACACGCATCCTTTTATTTCTGCATGTGCAGACCCCTTTTAGTAAAACGTTCTCAAATTGTCTTCATCTCTCTGAATCTGAAAGAGTCGTGAAAGCTGTGAGAAAAAAAAACATGATTCTAGCTTGGGTCACAATTATTGCTCTAAAAACACATCCTCTTGATATTTAGTGTGTCATTTATTTATTTTCATTAGCCAGAAGAAAATGTATTATTCTTCTAAATCTGTTTACTTCATCTCGTGTCACATCTTTGTCAAAGTGCGTCTGGATTTAAATGTAAGGAATCAAAATCATGTGACGATAATCGCGTGTGTTATAAAGTTATTGTTGGTTCTTTTCATTGGGACACATCTTTGTTATCACCTCTTACCATTAAACGGCTCTGCATCAGTACAATAGAGCAATGTGTATTAGTGATATCAGTATACTGTTATTACACTTTCATGTATTTAAGCCTTAATAAATGTTTTTGGGGAAACTGTTCACGTTGCATGTTATTACCGTAGTTAACTAGAAGAACACTCAGGAGAGTGAATTAATCTGCTGAGGCCAGAGCGGTAAAACAATCAAAGTTCTGACAAACCTGTCATGAAAATGGATGCTTTAAGAATGCTGTTGAAAGAAGTGGGGGAATAAAGGATCCACTTCGACCTGGATCACCTCTGAAGTTCAGTGTCTCAAGTTTTGGTTCAACATTCCCAACAAATGTCATGAAATTCAAGAAATTGCAAAAAACCTTTCATTCCTGAATAAGGGAAGATTTGACTCCATTTCATGTGGATCCTGATGTGACCAACTTGTTTAAAAGCCTATGCAGTAGATCAGTCATCATCCATGCTTTGTGATACTCACAATAATTATAATATATATATATTAATAGTTATAATATATTAATATAATTTTACACAGATCTTCCTCTTAACTAAAGCCACTGTAACTTGAAGACTGAAAAAGCTGGAGGTTCATGTCTTGACCTTTGAATGGATTAGCCTTGTCGTTCAGAGTTTTAAGTATCCGTAGATCCGTGGACGATAAGGGCAGACAATGCGCTTTAGTTTGGGAATGAATTCCTTCAGCCTCTGAGATTCTGAACTCATTTTTTTATTTGCTCAAGTGAGTAAAATTAACCTGTAATGGGTTTCTCTTCTGTTGCATAAACTGTTTCGTCTTATCTCTTTTTATATCTTTAAAACATATTTGAAAATTTTTCTAGTTGTCAAGTCAACCCTTAACAATCAAACTATGAAAAGCATTCTAGAATAAAACAGGCAGATTGTGAGACGATGCATTTTTGGAACTTTCCTTTAAGATGGAAGAAACGATCAACGTCAATTTTGAGGCGTTGGATTGAATTTTCTGCTGCTAGTCGCGCTGCCTGTTGGCGTCCTTTGGACTTGAAGCCTGTTTGCGTTGAACAAAAAGTTCTATTCATAGTCCAGATACTTGAGACATGTAGCGCATCCAAAGCTCCTCCTTTCCATTTCCTCAGAGCTTAAATGTCTAAGCAGAACGAAGGCAAAGTCTGCAAAGTATTTTTTGTCAAGTCTTTGTGATTCTGTAACACTGAACGCTTCCTCTTTTATTGCGCATACCAAGTCCAAGTTGTCTCATTTATTTAAGTCCACTTAATCCCTCTGGACATATCTGGTTTCATCTCAAATAAAAGAGATCATTATCCACCGTGATAATAATGAATGTTGAAACCAAACAATATGTCTGTTGTCGTTCCACCGTCCTGGATAATCTGCCACTTCACAGGAAGTGGGCTGGCCGGGTTGGTCCTGCTCCCTCAGTAGGCGGGACGGGCCACAGAGCCGTTCTAGGTCTGAAACCTGTCGCGCAGACCTGCAGACTAGATTCAGGAGTCCCAGAGCGGCAGATGCGGAATATGGTTTTCCTGACAGCCAAAGTCATGCAAAGGACGGCGCTCTTTGTGACATTTGGGGGCTTGGTCACTTCTCTCGTCACCACCTTCCTTCCATTCTGGAAAACAATGAACTCTGACCTAAACGAAGTGGAGAACTGGTTCTCTGGCCTGTGGCACACCTGTCTCTACACCGAGGAGGTGGGAATGCAGTGTAAGGCCTACGAGTCTGTCATGGGACTCCCACTGGACCTCCAGATCTCCAGGGTGCTCATGCTGGTGTCCATATGCACGGGAGGCGTGGCTCTGCTGGCCATCGTCCCGGGACTGCAGGGCGTGGAGATGTGCGCGGGGCAGCCCGGCCTGAAGAGAAGGCTCCTCATCCTCGGCGGCGTGCTGTCCTGGGTGTCGGGCCTCGCCACTCTGACTCCTGTCTCTATCGTAGCTTACACGACTGTGGTGGAATTCTGGAACCAAGGTCTCCCTGACGCCGTGCCACGCTGGGAGTACGGAGAGGCGATGTTTTCTGGATGGTTTGGAGGTTTGGCTCTCGTTGTCGGAGGGACCCTCGTCTTCGTAGCTGTATGCATGGGGGACTTTGACCAGAGGCCACCGAGCGTGTCCAACAGCCCCCAGTTGAAGCACAGGACCAAAAACTACCTGAAGACAGAGGTGTTGTAGGTGGCTTGTGATCAAATGTGTGCACATTAGAAGCTTCTTATGGGGCCGTGCCAGATTGTAGTATTGGGGCTCTATTTATGTGATATCACCAAGAATAAAATCTTTTTATGGACGTAAGATAACAACGATATGATTGTTTCTGCAATCTGAACGTGCAGGAAAATGTCTCAACACTAGTGGCGCACCGGGTCGCTGCGCTCAATGCCCGAGCAGAAGCGAACAGTTGCATTCCAGTGCCGCAGCTCCTCTGGGTTGAATTTCACTCTGGGGAGGGGACTTGGCACCACCAAGCTCCTCTCAGTCCTCTTCTCCGGTTTGTTGCCGTACATTTATTTTTTTTGTCCGTTTTTATTAGATATTACAAAGAAAATCGCAAAATGATATAAAACAAAACTAGAGATACGTAATAAGACGTGATAATAGATAATGCATTGTGTCTATTGTAGCAAAACTTAATTGTGTATAACACACACATTTGCTGATTGAACACTGATTAGATCCAAACCGTCCCTTTGTATCCACCCTAATAACAGCTGACATTAATACTCTGGCAGACTACGACTTCATATTTTAACTGATTCATTCGCTTGGAATCTCGCTGCTTTGGATGCAGCAGCTATCTCTGGCCCCTGCAAGAGAGAGCTCTAAATTCAATTAAACTAAGTGACGGGTAAAGCAGACCCTCCCCACCCCTGAACAGAGCCTATACGGTCATACATGTGCACGAGCACACGTGGAGAGTAACACAAGCGACACTGAAGCTCTCAACAAGCTGTAAGAAAGCAGGGCAAGTCTTCTGAGTCAAAATCTTTATTTGCACACAAATTTGCATTCGCTCATTTCTTTTCATGCTTTTCATCATGAGGTTGTGGCAATGATATTATTTAAAGGGGAAGAATTCAAATCATCCAACAGTGGACCTGCAAGGAATGGACATGGGACACTTCCCATGTCCATTCTTTTTTATTCTGCCCTACTCTGAAGTCCGAAATTCAGATTCACCTGCCTCTGCATGAACTGAAAGGAGAAGCAAGAGCTGATTTTAGCATCCATGTAAAGAGTAGTTTTATGTAGTCTGGCAATTTGTATTGATCATAGTTGTCAGGATGGTCAGCATTAACAATAAGTGACACTCCTGCAGCTGATAATGCACGAAGCAACGCGATTAGCAGGTGGAGCAGAGGAGAGGTTTGATCAGGCTCAACTGGCGAGTCTGCTCTATGACATCTGACGGCAAGGCTGGAAGTGACTGACAGAAAGGAGAGAGAGAGAGAGAGAGATGTTTGGGAAACGGAGAGGAGTGCAAGTGAACAGTGAGAATTCCTGCTGTGTTAGCATCCCCTCAGCAACTCCATCAATACTGCATACAGCATGAGACACTGGCCAAGGTGCTCCGTGCTGCAACTGCAGGCTCTGCAACGGAAAGCAAGCAACTCCCACGACCGGTCAGTCCAGTCTGCTGCTGGAAGGGGGGCTCTGCAAGGGGGCAGAACAACACTCACAAACACCCACACTCTCACAATCACACACACTCACTAGAGCCTCTGCTGCACCAAGAGGCAGGCGAAGACGGCCGTGGAGGTTTGCAGAGGGAAACACAGATTGGGACTACTCCAGCGGACAGAGCCCCCCCCCCCACTGAAGGGAACAGGACTGAGGAGACTCGTGATGACATGCTCCGCAGGGGGAAGCTGAGCTGGGACTCTCACAGGGTCTGAGTACACCTGCTCCACACACACACACACACACACACACACACACGCAGGTGAGATTGTTTGTTCCTTTTACAGCCAGGCAGAAACAGCTCATGTTGGTTGTGTTTCTGTGATGTTCTTTAAGTGATCATTTCCTCCGGCTCATTTCAGCGCTATATATCTGTACTCAAAAGGCGTGGAAACTGTTTGCTCTCTGGTCAAAAAGGGAAACGCCAGCTCGTCCCTGGATGATCACGGATTCTAGTCCAGCATATGAAACTGAATGATGTGTAGACACACACCTACGAGCATTTAACAGTGCATCAGGAACGCACTGATTTAGTTGGACACCGTTTCTACTAGTCGTGAAAGCATTGTGTGAATGTGTGTGTGTGTGTGTGTGCGTGTGTGTGCTGAGGATTTGGTCAATAGTGGAATTGTAAAATGAAAGCACAGCTCCCTTCGGGGGGGGGGTGTACACCCCTCTGTAAACCACGATTCTGGTTTTCCATGACATCACGGAGAGGTTATCACTCAAAGCAGCAGCTAAATGACCTTATGGAAATTGTCGGCGCCATTGTCAACCAGCTTTATGGACAAATACAATATATGGCATGTAAGGAGTCAAGTTTTTAAAGAGGAAGAATGAGGATTCAGGATATATGACTTTCTTTTCCTTTTGAGTGCCACAGTAATTATAGATATATAGTAGAGATTGTTATGAATGAATCAGCTCATAATATCTGATTGTGTCACCTACTAGAGCTTCTTAATAAGGATTGTGGTTGATCTACTCTTTATTCTTTTATAGTTAAGACACATAAGGCCTTGGAGTCAACAGAAGTCCACCGAAAGCTTCTTGGGATTTTCTAGGGCGTTCTGTTGACTCAATTGTTAAAGGTAACTTAAAAGAGCACCTCAAACATTTGTCTATTTTCCCTTCGTACGAGATCAAAACATGAGAGCACTTCACAGACTTTGAATGGTTCCTCAAGTCGATGGTCAACAAAGGAGATAATCTCTGAGAGGCGGGCTGGGTTACACGGGCAGGGTGATGACTCCCCTGACCCTTATCTTATTTCACAAAGCAGTAAAACGTGCAACTTTATGAAGCGCCGATCAAATATTTAAAGTGCGGCTCTCGCTTTTTTTTATCAGCTGAGGATCTTAGAGCCCCTAATCTTTAACTAAAGGTTAACATGCCTGTTAAACAAGTGCGTGAATAGTAACAGGGCCCACCGGTTTGCTGGAGGTGAAAGAGTCAAGGAACCATCGGATCTTCCTTTTGTTCAGCTGCTGCTGCAGGTGTGGTGTTGAGGAATGCTGCAAAGTGACCCTTAGTGAACATCTACTGATGCATGTGGCTGTTACAGCCTCTGTTGCCCTGCTGCGGATGTTTTGTTGGCGAGGGTCTGGTTTGCTCCTGGCATGGAGGAGGGGCTCTTTCAAGAAAGGTAATGTTGCTTTCGAATGACCAAACTCACATCATGCGTGCGGCTTGTCAGGACAAAGATGGGACAAACGTGATGGATGTGACCGCGTGAGAGCGCAGCAACTTTGCTGTTCAACATTCTTTTTGCCCCCCCCCACAGGCCTGTTTACAGATTGGCCTCCCCACCACCAGCTGGGAACGGCATTTTTCTAATTCTCCCCGTGACATTCCGGTAACAGGTCTTACATTTGTAGGGAAGTGAGTGAAAATGACAGCTTGTTTGCAGGCAGGATTATGAGCACTGCTCGCAGACAGGCCCAACAGTGCGAGAGCGGGCTCTGCGTCATATGTTGTGAGGAACAAATCTGCTTAGCCGACTTTAGTTTTGCACAAAATATCTTGGAACTTTCTGGAACTGCAGGATGGCGGCTCTTTGTGATCATGTTTGCTGCTCATCAACACGGCACATGAAGAAAAGAGGCTGCCTGTGAGCGAGAGATGACCTTAATGGTATTTAAAGATGATGTGTGTCTTTAGTGGAAATGCCAGCAGCTCGTTAACATAAAGTGAAATCCAACAACAGGCGAAAATATTTTGCAATTGCTGATTTCATTCTTGACAGTGGGTTTATGCTTCATAACGTTATCATGCCTGGAAAGCATGAATCAACTAAAACTGACAAATAACTGTAGTGGAAAGGAAACATTGTAAAAGACAACAAAAATAATGAATATATCCAAGTAAAAGTACTTTATATTTATGCTTAATTAGGCTATAATACTTGAGCACTAATAACTCTACTTAGTTACTTTCACCTACTGCAAACAAATTCATTATTAGGCCCTTCAAAGTAACGCAATCTGAGCAGCAAAGTGGTCAGAGGAGATCTTTCCATTTCTCTTTTCCTCGGCAGCGCTCCATTCAACACTCCACACTTTTTTGGGGGGAAGTTCACGGACATTAAGATGTGCTCAGAATATCAAGCAGCCCGTTGGGTTGTGGCTCAGAAGGATGATCTGGGGACGGATTGCACCAAGTTGCACGATACACCTGCCATCCTGAGTCTTGCTCAGATTCAGAGTGAGGCCGTGGGTAACTTCTTACTGTGTGTGTGTGTGTGGGTGAAATACCAGCGCTGGAAGAAATGTGAGACAAACGTGGAAACACAAAATGAAGGGGGGGGGGGATTTTAAAACTCAAGGGGCCCCTGCTTCCCTTAAAGTGAGATGAGAAAGTTAAGAGGTCTCGGAGTGCTGTTAATATTTAACGGTTTCCATGCAATATGCATGAACAAAGGTAACAGCGTGTGTGGAAATGTTCCTAATTAACACAATTGCTTTTTACGAGCACTAATATGTTACTTGGACACACACACACAGAAAATCTGGTTTGCTTCGCGAGGCAGTCTAATCCCGACTCAACAGCAGACACTTTTTGTGACACAATTTATGAAACGCAAACACAGTCAGGGACTCTGACTGATAAGAAGCACACAAGACCATAAATAAAGACGCACAGGGGTCACACTCATAGTTTCTCCTGTTTGAAAGATATCCTTAATGAAATGGTTACTTTTCTCATGTCAGACTTTATGTTCTTCACACATGCTGTCGCTCTCTCTGTCCATGCAGATTATGTTGAAGAGCTGACGCGAGCCATGGCTAGCCAAAACCTGCAGGTTCTCATACACACAGGTCTGTGTCATTGCTACCTCCCGGCCAAGCAGCCCAGTCAGAGGATCTGACCCCCACCCCCGACTCCCTCGGTGTCCCTTAATCCTGGGCCCATCATGGGAGGATGCTTCTCAAAACCAAAACCAGGTGACCCACATGCGTCCATATCTCGGTCAGAAACAGCAGATGTGTCTAAAGCCATCTTACAAACATATTAGAAATATCTTCTTGAATTTTGGACAATACAGTCAATAATGATTGAAATCTTCATCGAAATAATCACAGCCATCATGCTTCATGGAATGAAAATGTTGCTTTGCGTTTAAATTGTGTTCAATGCGTTGCATAATGTGGAGGCGATGTGAGGAAAATGAGCAACAAATAATTAAAGAGTCTTCAAACTGTCGGCCATGGAGGACTAATGAGGAAATAAACACTTCCTAATTAGGTCATGGCGCAACCTCCAGTGACTAACAATCCATGACAACTCACTTAACAGGGATTTGTCCTGGGAAATGTCTCAGACAAATTATAATTTATATTTTATAAATTCAAATAATCCTGAATAACTAATTACTAAAATTTCCGTTGTATTGATTATTAGCGTCTAAAATGTGTTTTATTTTGAAAAACGACCGGATTTTCTCCAACGTAAGACTCCAGCCTGTGAATTTTCTTTACTAAAAAAAACACAGCTGTAAATTAATTAAAAACAAACGTCTTTGGAGAGCTTCTCTGCTGAGGGGAAAAGTCAAGCTGAGGAGGAAGGAGAGGAGGAGGAAGGAGAGGTGCCGACTACCTCCAAGAAAAGAAAACTTCATCTTAACAGACAAACCAGGAGTCCTACTTAAAACACAGGTTTTATCTGACAGGCTTCGTTAACGAGGCCATGAAGGGTTCAAAACGGCTTCGGCACACAGAGACCAAGAACCCTGAAGTAAAAGACCCGAATGTGGAATTTATGAAAGAAAAAACAAACAAGGCCACGAAGGACAGACGCCATTATTGAGACCACAACTAATGGTGAGTAGATATTGGTACTGAGGATGCGCGTCATCCCTTCGTCCCTTCTTCTGTCACCCAACACAGAATGCACCGGATCCCAAAGCCCTTTCCCACAGGTGGTGGACTCACAGAGCGATGGCTCCGTAGTAGTCTTTCTTTTTTAGGGGGGGGGGGCGTGCCTGATTGAGCCACATTGTCCAAGGTCCAAACATCAAAAGCTCCCAGAAGTGGCCTTCAGAAGGCAGGACAGTTCCACAGCTCTCTCTTGTGGGTCTGGAATGCCCTCCTTATTCTGGCCCCTCCCACAAGGCCAGTTCGCCTTGAGACCCTACCAGGGGGCATGACCCCTGACAACACAGTTCCCAAGACCGTAGTGACACACCACAACAGCATTACGCTACAGAATCACCGTAACGTTTTCACGGCCATCAGAGGAAGCGCCGGCGTGACGGTTTCCCAGCAAACCTCTGCACATTCTCTTCGGCTGTGGAAAGCTTTCTTTTTCTTTCCTCCTGAACTTGTACGCACTTATTATGCTTTTTCCATTGATTTTTAATTAAGACTCACTCAGCGGGAGAGAATTCCGACCAGATTACTGTGTAGGAACCAGATGACCAGCACATTTTTTTCCAGCCAAACTGATAAAGCCTGCGACAGCATAAGAAGCAGTTACACAACCATTTGTGAATGTTCAGAAATATAAACGCAGCAGCCGTGCGTCGCGCGGCGTCAAAGGGAAACCGAGTGTCTCGTAACAGAAGAGAGAAAGATGCTGCTCTCTTGTTGTTGTTGTTGTTGTTGTCAGCTTCCTCAATGTTCTCTTTCAGAATAAACCAAAAATACTTTCTTTTATTTCCTTCTGTCAGTTTCAATTTGTATAAAGTTAATCTCTGAGAGGCCCATTGCTCAGGAATGATGAGCCAATGATGATTGCTACCATGATATATCTGCCACTATTCCAGAGTTCTATTTGAAAGCTTTATAGCATTTCTGATGTCGTGTTTAGCCTTGCGTCGTCATTCATTGTCTGAGACGGTCTTATCTGTGTTGTGCAGTTGAAGTTAAAGTGGAGCTCTCTCTCCTGGAAAAAGAAAAAGAGATGGACGGGCTGTCCCCTAACGGCAAAGCGAGTCCCTTTGCTGATTGCAGACCTAATGGGGCCCTGGGACACGGCTCGGACGACGACTCCAGCCCGTTCCCCCTCTACCACAAATCACGGGACTACGTGGAGGCCTCCGTCTGCCATGTTAAAGATCTGGAGAATGGACAGTAAGAAAATGAAATGCAAATTCTAAAAAATGTATAACACGATACAGCTAGCGCACACATACTCATGCACGTAGCGGTCCTGTTTACCACCGCCGCCAAGGAGATCATGTTTTTGCTGGTGTTTGTCTGTTTTTCTGACTGTTAACAAGATAACTCAGAAAAAGTTACAGACGGATCGTGATTACATTTTCAGGAAATATTGGGAATTTCATTTTACTACTACTACTACTGTACCTTCGGCTTGTCCCGTGAGGGGTCCCCACAGCAGATCAACGTTCTCCACTTCACCCTGTCCTTTGAATCGTCCTCCCCAACACCAGCCACTCTCATGTCCTCCCTCACTACCTCCATGTATCTTCTCCTGGGTCGACCTCTAGCCCTGTTCCCTGGCAGTTCCATCCTCAGCGTCCTTCGACCGATATAGTCCCTGTCTCTCCTCTGGACACGTCCAAACCATCGAAGTCTGTCCTCTCTGACCTTGTCTCCAAAACGTCTAACCTTCACTCTCCCTCTTATTGTCTCATTTCTAATCCTATCCAACCTGGTCACTCCCAAGGAGAACCTCAGCATCTTCATCTTCATCTCCGCCACTTCTAGCTCCGCCTCCTCTCTTTCCCTCAGAGACACCGTCTCTAAGCCGTCCATCATGGCTGGCCTCACCACTGTCTTGTAGACCTTTCCCTTCATCCTCGCTGACACTCTCCTCTCACATAGCGGTCAGAATGTCTTTTGAGTTTCCTTCCCCAGAAGGATTTAATTATAAAACCATTTTAAATGCACACTGACGTTTTAACGTGGGTGTGTTTAATGGCAGGATGCGGGAGGTTGACTTGGGAAGTGGCCGAGCTTTGTTGATCAAGGAACACGGAGAGTTCTCAGCTATGGGTCACAAGTGTCCTCACTACGGAGCACCACTGGTAAAAGGTGAGTCGAACATTATCAAATAACAAATATTATTACATTCAATTATTACTCTAATTGTTTGTTTTTTTCTCTATAAGGTGTGTTATCGAAGGGTCACGTGCGTTGTCCTTGGCATGGGGCGTGTTTCAACATTGCAACGGGAGATATTGAAGACTTCCCTGGGCTGGACTGCCTGCCCACCTTCCAGGTTACTTTTCTGTCTTTTAATCACGCACCTTATATTGTCTGTGGGTGTCATCAAAAGTGCACATCCCTCCCGTGTGTTGTTCCAGGTCAGAGTTGAAAAGGAGAAGGTCATCATTCGCGCAAACAAGCAGGTAACGAGGCAAAAGAATGCAGAGAATTTAGGCAGGAAAAGAGACGGCGTATTGATTTCAGATTGCTGCTGCTATTTCCAGGCCCTTCAGACACAAAAAAGGTCAAAGCCCATGGCCCGATGTTCAGCAGTCATCAACTCCAACGCAGGCTTCAGCCATGTTCTCATCGTTGGCTCAGGTCTGTGTGTTTTTGTCACGCTTTCTTAAATTGCACTTGATTGATTAAAAATTATTTTATGCCTCGTCAGGTCCAGCAGGTCTGGTTTGTGCAGAGACACTGAGGCAAGAGGGCTTTACAGACCGCATCGTTATGTGCACCATGGACAGACATCCTCCTTACGACAGGCCTAAGCTGAGTAAGGTTTGTACACAAACCCTGATCACGTGACCTGAGACAAAACCAAATGTAGTGGGATATTGTGCAACAGACTGCAAAGGTGCTCACTGATGTTCTGCCTTCGACTCTTAGTCCTTAGAGAGCACAGCAGAGCAGCTGCGGCTGCGATCCATGGAATTCCTGCAGGACCATGACATCGAACTGCTCACAGAGAAAGAGGTCAGAGAGGCGGCGACTTCAATATCTAAAGTGAAGAGTTGATTAAATGAATTTAGTTCAGGATCAGTATGGGAATCTGTTTGACCCTCTGGTGTTTGCTTTAGGCTGTGGCAGTAGATGTGAAAACACGATCCGTGACCTTTGAAGACGGTTTGAGGATGGAATACAGAAAACTCTTTATTGCTACAGGAAGCAAGTACGGACAAACGTTGATAATATGTGACAGTTAAATAGGAGATTTTATAGACTATTTAATGCCTGATCGCTTCCATCTCTTGATTGACAGACCCAAACTGTTGAACTACAAAGGCACGGATGTCAGGAATGTGTTTCAGCTCCGAACGCCTGAAGATGCCAACAGCATCGCAAGGCTGGCCAACAACAGGAACGCTGTGATTGTCGGAACATCGTTTGTTGGTGAGGACAAAAGATTTATGCAGCAAATCGATTCATCGATTTTTATGATAAATAATAATCAATTATTATCGACGATAGTTTTCATTTCAACAAGATACAACAGCAAACACCTCTTTAACTATATTCATAATATGTGTGATACACACAATATGATGTCATATATGTTTATACTGTATGTAATGGTATAGCAGCCACCGGGGCTTCTTTGTGTTTTAGTCCAGGAGTCTGAGATTTAAAGTAGATTATATGTACTGGTACTCGTTTTGATGTACATGAGTATTTTTAAGTGTTCAGAGCCGAGCTCTTGTTATTAACTTAAGTTTAACGGTACCTTTTAGGTGGTTTAGGGTGAACACTTGACTGTGGCGGTGATTTATCGGAATGATTTGGATTAACTACACCAGTGTGCACTGTTTACTTGTTGCACTGGCAGGAATGGAGTTGGCTGCAGCTCTGACTGACAAGGCTCACTCGGTCTCTGTCATCGGGATCGAGTCCGTCCCCTTCAAAAAAGCACTGGGGGAGAAAGTAGGGAAAGCCATAATGAAGGTAGAGACACGATCATCAAAACTCTCTATGGGAAGTAAAAAAAAGTCTTAATGTTAAAATGCACATCACTTTCTTTTTTCCTGGTTAACCCTCCAGTGCCCAACAGAGAATGTGAATAAGCCATGGTCACTGCCTCTGTTTGGTCTTTTCAGCTGTTTGAGGCAAACCGGGTGAAGTTCTACATGCTGAACGAGGTGTCAGAGATGATTGGCCATCATGGACAGGTACTCAGAAAGTGAGAGAAACAGCATGACATGATGCTCAGCAGCACCGTCCTCTCCGCCAAGACGAGGCAGATGAGAAACACAAGGATATTTAGCAGAATGAAGGCTTATTTGGAGACAATCATAACTATTACGAATGACTTTAGGTAGTACCCGAACTCAAAAAACAAATCTTCATTCTGTATTTAATAGCTAAAAGGAAAAATACAGGTGAACTCTCTTAAAGCATCACTATGGATTGGTAATTGGCCTGGATTTTGTTCTTCCCGTTGCACAGCTGAAAGAAGTGGTGCTGAAGAGCGGTAAAGTCCTGCGGGCAGATGTGTGTGTCATCGGAGCAGGTGATGTAAAATGTACCTTACAAATTAACCCCATTTACTTCAAGTAGAAGTAAATGGGGAAATTCTAGATTTTTTTTGTATCCTGACGGGTGTCGGGATGCCTCTCAAAATTTTATGGGATCTAAGTTGGACATCTTCAGATGATTTTTTTTAAATCAAGATACATCCAGCAGTTTTTATGTAATCCTGCTAAAAAACAACAGACAAACAAACGGCGTCAAATACATAACCTCCTTGGTATTGAGAAAAAAATAATGCCAAGTATTCTAATTAGATGATGAAACTCCCTCTTGAAGGCTTTATGAAATCTCTCTCCTGCAGGACGTGTTCCTGCAACAGGCTTCCTGAAACAGAGCGGCATCCACATGGACTCCAAGGGTTTCATCACAGTCAGCAAGGTAGATTAAAAAGCTTCTCCCTTCAGGTGTCTCCCTTTATTATTATTTTCATTTCCTCCTCTAAACGTTCCCCAGATGATGCAGACGAATGCTGATGGGGTCTTTGCTGGAGGAGATGTGGTGATCTTTCCTTTCCCGCCACGCAATAACAAGAAAGTTAACATCCCTCACTGGCAAATGGCTCATGTACATGGTGAGTGTGTTACTGCTCTGGATTTACATTTTACATCTGGTAGAATAAGCATGTAAATGCAGTTATGCTGTTATTTTTTTGACCTCACTGAAGGGAGGCTGGCGGCTCTCGGCATGATGGGCAGAGCTGCTGAGATGAAAACCGTGCCTTACTTCTGGTCAGCTATGTTTGGGAGGACCGTACGCTACGCAGGTGGGAGTCTGGCCTCAGATCTTATTTAAAAAAAAAACAGCAGATGTTTTCAAATTTACTTCTTGCACTGCCATCTAGCTGTAAAACAAGAAACGGGGTTTGTTTCTTTTCTTTTTCTGATGACAAACGCAAACATATTTGTGCGATGTGTTGTTGTTGTTAAAGGTTATGGTGATGGATTTGATGATGTCATTATACAAGGAGATCTAGATGAGCTGAGATTTGTGGGGTTTTACACTCGGTAAGATTTCTTTTATTATTATTTTTATCCATTTATAGAATATATATAAAGTTTTATTTTTGTTGTCTTTGCATTTATGGACTCATTTTAGCCTTAAATTGTGCCTCCTGGTGTGATTATTCATTCCTCCTTTGGTCCTCCTATAGGAGTGAGGAGGTGGTTGCTGTTGCCAGCATGAACTATGATCCTATTGTGTCCCGAGTGGCAGAGGTCTTAGGCTCCGGAAAGACGATTAAGAAACGTGACGTGGAGTAAGTCTCCTTCCCTGACTTAAATCTGGTCATGTTTACAATAGCTGTTATGTTCTGAAGTTTTCTTGGGTTTTACTGTGCTGTCAATCAATAATATTATTATTCAAGCATATCAAGTCATGGAGCTTGTGACTTTAATCAGATGAAAAGTATTACATGAGCCAAACCCGCTGGCTTATTGAAACTATGTGCCTCCAGGAATAAAACACTCCCACCAAGTTCCATGCAAATATGTATTGTAGTTATTGTGTAATCCTGTTAAAAACAAGCATATATAGCCTCCTTGGGATAGGTCACTAAATTGTATCATTACATAGCTGTTAGAAAGCCCATATTATAATAGCTGTAAATGTAATTAATGGTTAGGATTTATTTTAACCTACATATTAAATGTGAGTATGAAGAGACAGAAGATTTTCCAGCCATTTTTAACTGCTCACATTAAGCACCAGGAAAAGCTGTGTTTACAGTCAACAGATAATAAATAACAATTTAGGATAATAACATATTTATATTTTATCACAAATAAAGCTCATTGATTAATAAAATAATTGGAATTTCCTATTCTGATTGCACTAGCTTCAGTTTATATTGGCTTCTGTCGATATATGTAAATATGAAATTGTTCTTATTTTGTTAACATTTTCTTAGAATTTCTCTTCAATGTCTTAGAATGTTATTTTAATATTATTATTAAAGAGATGTCAAATTGGGGAGAAAAAAAGACTTTTACATTTTCTCCATTATTATTACATTTAGCGAATACTCCAAAAATAATAAAACACACATTCCTTTTTTTTTTTTTTTTTTACAGTTGCTCCTATACTGACTTTGTTGCGACTGCATGCATTTGTCTTCTTTGGCCTGATATGATGGCGAGTGTTAATCCTCATGTCTTTCATTTCTAATATTGCAAACTCAAAATTTGAAGGATGTTTGCACGGCTTGGCAAGTACGAATCAATATGAGCTTCTCCCCCCCCTCCCCCCCATCTCACTCATATTAATCATGTCCAGGCAGTTGTTAGCTATCGATGACAGAAATAAGAACGTGTCTGTTTTTTTTATTGGTTTGCAGGACTGGAGATATTTCTTGGTTGATTGACAAAGGGTCCTAATGGCTTCACGTCCAAAGGTCATGAGGACAGACCCAAAGTCCACTCCTGACATGGGACACTCGTAGGGTGAGGCACTGAGCTGCTTTCCCGGCCTGGACACAAACTCACATAGGCCAAGGAGAGGCCCACCGGGACCACAGTCCCTGGAATGATGCCGACACTTGGTTTTCTTCCTAGAGACACTTTAAAAAGGCAAACAGAGACATTCATCATCTAAATAACTAGCTGTTGCCTGGACAATGTCGTATGTATGGGACACAGTAAAGAAACAGTGGATCGAGCTTCTAAGCTGCCGACAGATGTAACTATACCTGTACATTTTGTTCATAGGAAGACATGGGTTGGGCTTCTTTTTATACAAATAACATTGTATATAAATATAATCCTGAATGCATTGTAACAAATTAAGAACATATAATTACAGTTGAATATTTTTTTTTTAAATAACAGATTTGTTAGTATGCTTAAAATCTGTTTTTATAATCCCCCCCCCCAAACAAGAGATTTTTAAATAGATGCTTCAGTAAACAAAAGTTAAATCTGATAAAATAAACGCTGCAGAACAGGCAGTCAGACTTGAATGCAACTTTATACTGTAATAAACTGCTACGTCGAGGATTACGATATACCTCTTTGTCCAGTTGCCTTGCTGGTTGATTGCATAAATGGAGTTCTAATCGGACTTTGATCTCACACACTAGTGCTTGCAGAGTAATGTATTTTCTAACAGATATCAGCCTTTAGACAGATCCTGCATTAGCTTAAGATTTCACTTCCATTACTTCTCACCAGCTCAGGGAACTGAACGGTTGCTCAAACAAGTTTCCTCAGCTATTGTAAATGGAACGTTCGCTCATTTCCATTTGGAAAGCCTTTGCAATAAGCCTAAAGACTGGCATGAAGGTGTTTGATCGATACCTGGCGAGGTCATCCAAAATGAGCTCTGACAAAAGTCCATGTCGCGTTTCCAACAGACAGAGACTTCAGCACTACATGCAAAATAAAAGTCTTCCAGCAACATTTGGTGTGTATTGATTTTATTTATTTTATAAACCAGAAAAACAGCAAACAGTCTGTCAATTAGAAATCAGTAGAAAATGTTTATTAATGTCTTATACCATAGCTTCAGGATTCTGGTTGGCATTATTAAAAATATTTACAGACAACAAGTCGAGTCTCAGTCTCCTCCAATAAAATGTTCTTTGGGGAAAGGAAAAATAGATACAATTACACAAAATAAATTAAATATCTCTTTAAAAAAACGATGTTCTCTAATGAGGAGGATGCACACACAATCCAAACAGTGTTCACAATATTGCCGCAAATATCCCATGGAATTTTATCCACACTACCTGGGCATGAAGCACCTTGAAGACCGTTATCTATGTCCACACGTACGGGAGTGATGTGTGGCAATACAGCCTTGAAGAGTTCAAAGTTTGTTATCTAACAGGAGAAATGCACCACTGCAGTAACAGAAAGCTTTAAGTTAAAACAAAACCCAGTATTTAAAGTACTGTACTCACATTTCAGGTCTCAACTGCAGTTGCTGCAAAAGCTAACACATGACAAAGACATCTGTACAGACAAATTACACCACAAAACAAATGTCTAATGTATCTTTGGAGATGTTAGAGGGCCTGAGTTTTATTACTTTGCTGGTTATTGTCATTTTGCAAAAGGTCAGAATAGAAGTCTAACAGTCTGGTAGATAGGAGACTTTAAAAAAACACACACATCTGGTGTCAGAAAGCAAACTCAAACAACTGTCTCGAGTTGATGTATTACCAAAAAAATGACATTCACATTTATTAATTAAAATAAAAACATATGATTACAATCACAGCTTTGTCTCTAGGTAAAAAGGCACTTTTTGAATATTAAATCTTTAATCTGGATCTGGATCATCTGATAAACGTCAGAGAATAGGAAGTTAAAAAATTATACACCGTTCTAACACAGAGGAGAAAAACCTGAACATTTTGTTGGACGATCGTCTGAAATTCCTGCCAATTTCATCAAAAATGTCAAATGATGGCGACCGGCAGGTGAGCTGCACGACACAAAGCTCTTCCAGTAATATCCCCACATTCAAGTGCAAACTGTCTTGAGCTTACCCGGGGTCAGAGGTCATATTCTGCTGCACACTGCTGAAGGTAACACTCATATAGGTTTGCCTGGGGGAGGGGATGAGATGAACTGCATGAAACTGACAATTCTGAAGTTTTAAATAAATCAGATTCAGATTTCAGTTGAAATTTCCGGACTAAACTCTGAATAAAGGTGGAAAATAGAAAATGGACCTTCTTAGTTTTGACGATATCGTGGATATAATCGTTGTACTCTGCCATCGTCCTCTTCTCCTTCTTTGACAACGTTTTCTTTCCTTGTCTGAGAAAAAAGAAACAACATTAATAACGTTCATTCATTCATTCATTCATTCATTCAGTGCCTAAGGGACTCTACATGCGTGACCATGCTTGCACTGCATATGTAAAAACTCACCCTGCAAAATACTTTGTCAGGAAAAGCAAGAGGTAGCAAAAAGCTCCAAACATGAGCACAAACACGACTTGCCCATCTTCTGGTATCCAGTCCCATAGTAACATCACAATTCCCTGTAAATCCCAAAGTACAGTTTGGTTAATAATCAGATTCATTTGGAATCAAACTGTAATCTAATCCTAGAAATCACAAGGCTGCAGCGTGAGGAATACAAATATCCCCCGCGGGGCTCAGAGCTTACTGTCAAGATGGAGATGAACCGAGCGAGCCCTTCACCCAACAGCTCATCCAGCTGCTCTTTAGAGAATGTGTTGACAATGAAACTGAGGATGAAGAGGGTAGGAAGGACAACACCCAGAGCGCCACACGTGAATGAGTGAAGACGGACGCTCTTATTGTGGGTCGCGTCGACCCTGCATGCACACAAAGGGAATCTGGTATTAATACTTTCTGCAGTGGCTAATAGCTGGATGCTGCCCTCATCTCCTCCACGCCAAACATTTCTATTAGCACAAATCCAACATCCAACGCACGCCAACCTGTCCTTCTCCAATTTGCTGATAATGGTGGAACAAATAACGTCGGCGTCTTTCTCCAGCTGATCCAAAGTCTTCTGAACGGCCTGGCTGATGGTCTTCTCGATGGTCTGACACACCCCATCGATCTGGTTCACGCACCGGCTCGGCTGAAAAAGACCAACGGCGATGAGCACCTCCGTAACACATCCACAACAAATCCTGGGTGCTTTTCCCCCACTGGCAGCCTCGTGCTCTTAGCAAGGTCAAAAAGCTTTGACTGATCAGTGAAAATAAAGTGTCTTCACAGGTACATGCAGGAAACAAACCTTGTGTGGGTTGGGGATGTAGATTGTTGGCATCTCAAAGCCGCACTTGTTAAGACCCGGACGACGACAGAGTTCCTGGACTATCTGCATCATCACCCTCTGTAGAAATGAACACATTATTAATTATAGAACGGCTGTAATGGAAAAAAGCTAATCATACAGGTGGACTGGCCTGCCTGTCCGTCTCATTCCCAGCTTCGTCCGCCTTGCTGAGGTAGAACAGCAGCTTGTCTCCACATTTCTCCGACAGCTTCTCCACAATGTTGAGCGTGCGTTTGCAGAGTGCCTGACCCATCGGGTCAAAAAACACAAACACCAGGTCTGCCTGTTCCCCTGCACAGGAAAAGCATTCATTACAGGAACACAACAGCCTTAACCTAGACGGCCAGACACAGCTGTAAAGACATACCCAACCAGATGATGGCGTTGTTGACATCGAAAGGGTAGACCATGTCCCCGTCCACCAAACCAGGCGTGTCCACAAATGTCACCAGACTGAATTTCTTCTGCTTGGATGTGGAGATCTCAGCCGACAGATAGTCCGTGACGCCTGGAATATACGGACACCGTGTGTGCAGGCGGTTCCTCCGGAAGAGTGAAGACGCTGAACCAATCTTAACGTCCGAATCAGGGAGCCCGCCACATGCTAATCACAATATTAACATGTGCTTAATGAACAGCCACGCAGCAATCAATACTCGGAGGCCTAAGGGAGGCCGGCGAGCGACTTCTTCTGCTCGCGTTTCCACAGGGAAAGCAAATGCACAGGATGATATTGTTTTTGTACGCACGTCATCTGTGAACACACAGAACAACGCAAACACCCGCCGCGCAAATAAAACCATTCAAAACGATTCCAGGCTTTTTTTTTAAACCACCGTCCACGCAGCGGAGCGGTCTGGTTGTCATGGTTGCACACAACAGCTCTTCAACTGGCAGCTTTAGCATTGGTCGAGGGACATAAAGCTAGCCAGTGAAGAACGACTGTGAGGCAACGCACGGCGAGCTTCACACACTATTCAAGACATGAGCAGCCCTCAAACCTGCAGCTCTGAGCTCCAGAACAGGGTCACCATTGAGACATAACCCCCCACTATTGATTAAATAAGCCCCACCCACATCCTCCCTCTGCACACACACACACACGCACTGGGGATGACACTGAGGCTATTTCATAGGAAGAGGCAGGTGTTAACACAGATTACATCCTTGTGCCGCCGTGGCACGCAGGCAGCAGGGAGCTTTACAGATCTCTGAGGCTGCCGCTCTAAAATGCAGGCATCAAGAGAAAAATAGAAATTCCGTTTCACTTCCATCGATCTGAACACAAGTGAAATAAATGGCCCCGTTAGCGACACATCCATCGACCTTCCAGAAGGAAATCCCACGGGTGTTCTGAGAGGCGAAAAGGAAACGAGAGCCCTGCTTGCCAACGGGTGCTAAGTTCCTCAAGTGACTGTAACTGTAGACGAAGTAAAGGGCAAAGGCTGCAATAAACGCCGCGTCGACTAAAAGACTAAAAAAAGAACTTGTCGGACTAAACGGGTCGTCCCTGACGCAAAACAGGAAACAGCACAGCCTTAAAGCTCGACAGCAACGAGCCGTTTGACCTGCGACTGAAACGCCCGATTCTCACGCGGCACGTGGCGGATCCACCCGACAACAGGTTGAGAAGATAAACATTCAAATATCGCCTTAAACGTCCTCTGTGTACGTCTAAAACTGCAATAAAGAGTGAAAAAGACCAAACTGTACAATCAGCATCCACGCCCATATAAGGATATCTGGAGATTTTTCTGATGAGTCATCCTCAGGTTGAATAAAAATAAATAATAATAATAATAAATGCAATTCACGTTTCCAGAGGCGCTGACGGCGCTCAAATAAAAGCGTGCTCGTAATCCAGAAGCCGTCGCGCGGCTCTGCAGGAGCTCCTCCCGACTCCGCTGCACTGCCGTCGATGGTGCGTGAGTCACACGCCGTACCGTGAGCACTCTGATCTGCACCCGGTGAACCCACACAACAACGCACACACACATACATACATTACCCCCCGCCCCCCCTCACTGATGCTCCCACTCAGGAAGCAGGCACACCCAGATTTTCTGCACGACCACCTCAACATCCAGAAGCTTCAGACTGCGGCTGAGAACTGCTGTCTTGAAACAAACGTGCAGCCGAATACATCCTCCACGTGAGCCTGAGCGCATCAACGCGCGATAACCAGAGACGTGTAAGAAACACAAGGGAAAACAAAAATGAGTGTAAGGAACGAATCCAGTGGAAAACATTCACAGGCCACTCAATAGAGCACAGTCTTCAATCTCCGCTCTGATTTAACAGCAAACATAGACCGTGTGCGACCTTTTGGGCGTGTACAACAACACAACGCCGGCGTTTTTACGGCCTGGCCTGCCTGATCAGTCACCTGACCTATTACACACACACACACACACACGGATGCACAACGACTCTCCTCATGCTCATCAATGAACAGCAATGCTTCAGGGGCAGCTGCACCAAGATGTTAATGGGAGATGAACCTCATTCATGTTAAACCCAAACAGATTACGCAGCCTTTATTCTGGGGAAAAGTCAGCTGGACATGCCCAAACTGAGCAGGTGTCAAGACTTACCTTTGAACTCAAGCAGTGGCCGAAAGTGAGGGTAGAGGTGTAGCGTTGCATTCCCCTGTGAAACGGTTCAGAAGACAAGGTAAAGAATCATAAGATGACAAACTGTGAGTGTGCAGTTTGCTCCTCTCCCTTTAAGCTCCTCCCCTACATAATCCCTCCCGCTCTGCAGTCCTGCACTGCAACTACATTATTCATCTTCATCATCTTCAGCACGACAGGATATGAATAGAAAGACAAAGGAAAAGGGTGTGAAAAGACAGAGATATATAGATGTCTACAAGACTCTTTATATGCGGAATGGATTAACTGTGTGTGCGTGTGTGTGTGTGTGTGTGTGTGCGCGTGTGTGTGTGTGTGTGTGCTAAAACGCATTCTTTCATCAACTTACGACGTGTTCCGGTTCAGTTCCACTCAGACAAACGAATATGAAATACTGTTCATTTAACACCAAGAAGGTCTGGAAGTAAGTTATAAATTCCTTCCATTTAGAGATTCAGCCCAAAGATCAAAGTGCTGCGGTTGTAATGGTAACGTTTCTAGTTTGACTTGCTTTTCATCGGAGCCTCTGGACGTTCAACATCAAACCCTTCTACGCTCGGAGCGTTTAAAAACAACCTTTGACCCCGTTTCAGAGCAAAACACGACATGCAGGTATCGTGTTGCAATAGTTCTAAACTTACAAGCTTCAGTCGTGCTTCAATGATATTTGTGAATGTTGTGAAGCCTGATAGTCATGATAACTGTTTCATATTGATCCCAAATGTCCACTTTGAGGGGAAGATACACCCCCCCCCCCCCACAAAAAGGCATTGAGACTGAGGCGAAACGGACATCTGCAGCGCTACACCTGGGGCATGATGGGAATTCCACCACTGGCGTGTTGGATCTGGGCTGAATGCTTACATTCCAGTTTAGAGCACCTTAGCCACCATTATTCGTTTTCTGCCGACTGCACATCAGATCTGCTGCTACCGAGGAAGAGGAGGATGACTGCGCTAATCAATGCCACTGGGTCAAATGCTAATTACCAGTTTTATAGTGCTTATGCTTGGCGGGGGTTCTAATCGTGTCCCTTTAATTTTGTTATTAAATGATGTAGGGATAAAATTTATTTTAGTTTTTTTTTATTGAACACATGCAAAATGACACTTTTGTGTTTTCATGTCCCTCGAGTGTGCATCGGTGCTGAGGACGCTAGCTCTTACCGTCAGTGATTCTCTTCTGCGACCACTTGTGATGAATGTGAATCCTTGCGTTTCAATGGCCACGCCCGTTTTCAGAATGTGTTCTTCAGCATACCTGAAATAAATGCAAACGGCTTCAGAAACTATCCAAAGCAACATCACAAATATGTGCCTGCTCATACCGAGGTGGCGGACCGTCATGCAGTAGTAATAAAAGTATGTACAGTATTACCAATTAATGAAAGAGCTCTTCCCTGCAGAATGGTTACCCAGAATCATCACAATGATCTTCTTTCTGGGAGGCAGGAGCCTGACTCCGAGGCTGCTGGCGATCCTCACCAAGCCTGAAAACGCACACACACACACACACACACACACACACACATACACACACACACACACACACACACACACACACACACACACACACACACACACACACACACACACAATAAGATAAACCCCAAAAAATTGGATATAAAATGTTAAATAGCAGACCTTCTTTATTTAACCAGATGGAAACATCAGAAAGTCTCTGTGATTTCCGATTTCTACCTAGAAAGTCGTAACATTTTCTTTCAAAAGGGGAAATAAATCAAAGGTAATTTGTTAAGCAGTTGGTACATTTCTCTTTAATAAATAATAATAATAATAATGTCCGTCAAACTAATTCAGTCTGAACCTGTCAATCTGCGAATTAAAGTTTCATCTTGAACGAGATGCTGAGCTTCCCCGGATTGAAGGCTCGTTGTGGAACTCGGGTTTTAATTTTAATGGAAAATAATTCCTCACATTCAAGTGACGCGGAACGAAACGACCTATTTTAACGACGGTAAATGCAGGGCGGGGCCGCGGAGGAGCATTCGGGTTGTTGACGCGGACAGACAGCTGCAGCGAGCGTCTGCGCCACTTTGCATGATCACAGCGGCCGAGTTCACCTTTAAGTTCAAAGTGCAAACGTCAGACTGAGCCCTCCACACTACCGAGTCACAGAGCATCGTGAATGGGTGTGCTCCGCTTCCGTTTTACGCTTCAGCTAGTTTATTATTTACCGTTTTCGCTGTCCACATACAGACTGTGGCATTCTCTCAATATTCTCTCGCTCGGTGTGGTGATAGCGGACTCCAGCGGGTTTGCCACGGACCGGGGCTTCCTGCCCGACATTGTGAGCAGCACGGCAGCGCAGGCAACCTGCCGCCTCTCCGCTGTTCTCCAGAAACCACCGGGGGAAGGGTTTCAGTGTAACACCAGGACGCTCCGACGCGGATAAAGCGCCCCCTTCTGGTTAAGTACGCTCACGAACGAAGGGTAAGGTGATGAACGATGATGAATATATTTATTAGATAGAATGGTAGAGTACATGTACAGTCAAACAGTAGCATGTATTACAGTACAAGTACAGTCAAACATCCTGTCTAAGAGGAGCATTTAAAAAAAGCCCTTAGTACATAAATCATCGACATGTAACAATACCAATAAAACGAATATTAAATTACACAATTGATGCAAAATAACAATAAAGTAAAAATAAATTGCACCACAGATCCAAAATAACAATAAATTAAAAAAGAACACTTGAAAGGTGCCATATTATGTCCCATGTTTCTACACTATTATGGTGATTTTAGGTCCTTGTCAACCCAAAGACAGCTAAATAAACCATCCAGTCAATCCTGCGTAGTTTGCGTAGGTCTGTGATTACCTACTGAAACACGTCTGGAAGAAATCGCTCCCCTTCTTACGTAATGAGGGGGAAACATGCACATGCTTCCGGGTTTAGAGAGGCTTGAGACAGAAATGACGGACTGCAGCATCTGTTTGCTATTTTGACCAAAGGCTGGCACAGATATTTCATGCAAGTGTTTGGGAACGGCATTAACTTGTGGAAAAGGGTTATAACATGGGACCTTTAAATTCTGATGAGGAAATGTGTGAAAAAAAGAATTATAATATCAAAAAAAGAAAAAAAAGAAAGAACTTCTCAATATATGAATTCAATCTTCTGAATCTGAATCTGATTCCCTCTTACTTGTGCTCCCTGTCTTTCTCTCAGACGTAACGCTGCTCACTGTGCAAAATATAGCCTGGGACAGAAGGGATCCATAGATCATTTACTGCACCGGCCAAGGCCATGTTGTAGAGTTTCTGCTGACTGGACCATAAAGGGGTTTACACGCATTGCTTTACGTAGACACCAAAATGAATTCCGATCAGGACTTTGCACAGCCAAAGAAAGCGGTAAGTTAAAAATCAACCTTCTCTTCTTATTTTACAAATCATTTAGTTATAATAATAATAAAAAAAAAGGCTAACTACACTCAGAAATACAATTTCTGTAATTCCATAGTTGTTATTGTTGTTCTCTATTCTTTTTTTATTGTTTAGGAGTTTGCTAGTCACAAATCAAATACCTGAATTCTCGTGCAGTATCACTTCTTAATGAAGCCTCTAAAATGTACCGGTAGTTTATTTTGGGCTACAACTATAAAGGGTTTTTGGCAGATGTTGATTTCTTTCATTTATGATATAGATGCAGAAACTATGAGCTTTGGCATGTTGTGGAAAAAATCCTTCTGGAAGTGATCATCCCTTGTAAATACTCATAATTCATTACAGCTTATTGGGTTTTCACAATTTCATTGCACGCCCTATTTTCAGCTATGAAAGTTGTTGTGTTGCTCCGATAAGAGGATACAGTAAATACAACAGACAACATGGCAAAATCGTTGAGTCAATTAATGAAGGATTGTTTGGTTAAAATGTTCTTTTCTTTTATTTAATTATTCAAAATACAGTGAAACGCAAAAACATACCATTTTGTAATTACTCGAATACTTTCTTTATGAAGAGCGTGACATGATATTATCTGTTGACATAAATGTCTACATAAAGATTATTATCTAAGGTTTTACCCTTAAGGTATGTATGTTGTTTTACAGCCAATTTGGTACCATAATTAGTGTTTTTGTGTGGAAAACTAACAGTTCCATTAACCTTTAAAGAAACGTAACTGAGCCAGATCTCCCATCTTAATGAAATTACGTCATGAAATCCTGATTTAGAGGATAGAACGTGACATCCCTTTCCCCTCACCCCGTGGTGTTTTCAACCAATAGAACAATTGTACAGTCCTCCTCAGAAACTCAAGCTTTGGCTAAATGGTGCTGGTCACACTGTTCTTAAGTCTAAAGCGTACGCTGCGTTAAGCTTCTGCAACAACATGTCTAAACGGGTTTTGGATGAATATGAACCGCTGCTTGTCGAAGAAGTCAAAGCCAGAGCGCGAACAAAGGTATGTGGATTAAAGGGGTTTAAATCAAAAGCTGGATCTGAAGATGTTGGTTGTAGCCTCTCATCATCCTCCCTGTTTCTTTATCTGTTTTATTGTAGGTGTCAAACACAAATCTTCTGATTGCTACATTTGCTGTGTGTATAGGAGGAACCTTCCAGTATGGATTTAATATATCAGTCGTCAATGGAGCCACGATGGTAATGCATCTTAACAAGCCGTTAATACCAGATATAATAATGTAAATGAATGTTAGAAGAAGCCGGGAAGCATTCAGTTCATTTTTATTAGAAATATTAGAAGTCAAAATAAGTTCTTAAAAGTGTGATGTTATGATTGGGAAAATGTACTTGATCCCCTGTGACTGTTATTCTATATTTATACTATAAAAATACTATTTGTGAGTAAAAGTATGTTCTTTCTGTCCCTGAGCCTAATAGATCTGTTGTTTATTGTACGTAGTCATATTTGTCCAACACGCAGATTATATGTAATACATGTTTTATATATAGCGAGACGTCTGGTATCATTATTTTCTTCATATTTTAGATCAATCATTGTGATTTCAGCTGCTCAATGCCTCTGAACTGTCGCCTTTATTTTATTTCTAGCATGTTCAAAGTTTCATCAACCAAACCTTCGTTGATCGTTACCAAACAGACATATCAGAGTTTCTCCTCACTCTTCTTTGGTCCATCATCGTGACTTCATTAACCATAGGAGGATTTATAGGGTCAATGATCAGTGGGACACTAGCCATGAAGCTGGGAAGGTCAGTCCCAAAATACTTGGACAAAATGTCCTATTTTTACTGCGATTCAGTTGTAAAGTTGTATTATGATGTTTTCCAGGAAAGGGGCCTTGTTGGTCAACAACATATTTGCATTGATGGCCGCTCTGATGATGGGTCTGAGTTCTCCATCAGGATTATACGAGCTGCTCATTTTTGGACGTCTTCTGTCTGGAATAAATGCAGGTAAATCATTTGGTAATACCTTTGTTGATACTCGGTCGTTCATTTAAATTGTAAATGTGTGCATTTCTAACTTATTTCTTTGGAAGGGACTTTAAAGTCATACTTTTTACGACCTCCGAATCATCTTGTGAACATATATATATTTGGTTTTAACACGCAATAGATAAGATGGGGTTTCAATCATGTTTTTTCTTCATAGGCATTGGCCTTTGTGTTCAAACTCTGTACCTGAGTGAAATACCTCCAACTCCTCTGCGTGGTGCCTTGGGAATAGGAACTTCTGTTTCCATTACATTTGGAATCTTGATTGGACAATTGGCTGGTCTCAAGTAAAATAAAATAACATTTAAATTTATAAGAAATCTTAACCTTCCCTTTGAATCTTGGTCCAATGGAGTTTTGTTTTTTGTTTTTTAACATCTTCACAGGGAACTCTTGGGAAGAGAAGAGCTGTGGCCCGTTCTGCTCTCAACCACGTGCATCCCAGCATTCCTTCAGCTTCTCATCCTGCCCTTTTCTCCGGAAAGTCCTCGCTATCTACTCATCGACAAAGGAAATCTTGAAGGCTGTAAAAAAGGTGAACTAATGCCGCCTGATGGGCTGCTCCTTGTAATTAAATGCAAAAATGCGTTATAAGGATTTAAAGATTAGGTGCATGTGACCGGATGATAGTTCACATTTCAGAGCTGTTTCACAGACATTCACATTCCTGTGATCACGCTCAGTTCCACACTAAATTTCATGTGATAGAATCTTTTCTGTTTCTGAAAAGCTCCTTACTTTAGTGAGACCCTGAAGCCTGATCACATGAAAGCAATAGTGTGTCTGTGTGGAAGATATATTCACACTGTGTGTGATGTGTTCTCCTCTCTGCAGCCCTGAAGCAACTCCATGGTGCTAACTACAAAAAGGAGTTGGATGATATTGAGCTGGAGAGGAAAAGTCTTGGCAGTGTCAAGACTAGGACGACATGGGATGTCATTCGGGACGGTAGTATCCGCTGGCAGCTCATCACCATCATGCTGCTCCACGCTGCGCAACAGCTGAACGGCATCAATGCTGTATGTATGCCAATGTCAAAAGACTGAACCTGATATTTTATTCTCAGTCCTTCTGTCCCTCCCAGGGTAAAACTGATCCTCGGAGTCCTCAGTTATGATTCTTAAAACAAAACTAATCCATCAAACATGACCAAAACATGCGTTTTTAATTGTGCGGTTCTTTTTCCTTTTCTATATTTCTTGTAGATTTACTTTTATGCAAACTATTTGTTCAAACAAGCTGGCATTCCTGTTGACAAAATACCATATGTGACCTTGGGCTGTGGGGCCTGTGAATGCATCACAGCTTTAACATGTGTAAGTATTAGCGTTACTGTACTTGTAAGTAATGCTTTATAAACTGTGAATTACATGAGAGGAAAGCCCATGAATAAGAATGATGCGGAACGACAACAATAACCTTTCTATTTCAGAAGGTCAAGCATTTGTCTAAAGTCTGGAACGTTAGATCTGAAATACAAAACAGATTCAATTATGACTTTATTGTCTACCTATGTGGAAAACTGTCAATATATATTTGGAAGGAACACTGTAATTCATTAGTAGTTAAAGTAATGATCATTTAGGATGGCATTTGACCAAAAAAACAAAACAAAACTGTTTAACTCCTCAAAGGTCAGAGAAAGTTCATGACGTGTGTGTGGAGTGTTTTTGATCTCCTCACATGTGACGTGTCTCACAGGGTTTTCTCATTGACAATGTGGGCAGGAAAGTGCTCATCTTGGGAGGATACGGGCTCATGAGCATCTGCTGCGTTTTATTCACCATTATGCTCAGTTTTCAGGTAATTACACTCCAGGTATTTAAACTATTATGATATACAGTATATCACCCTTGATGAATCCTCTGCTTCTTTCAGACTGCCAGCCCTGTGATGCCGTACTTGAGTGTGGTGTGTGTTTTTATTTTTATCCTCAGCTTTGGCTTGGGTCCAGGTAATGGAACACACAGTCATCAGCCTCCTTCCCTCAGGCGATGCTTTTGCACAACAGTGAACAAATGATCTCTTTTGATGCTTCTTTTTTTTTTCAAGGTGGCGTGACTAACATCTTGTCTATTGAGCTGTTCACACAAACTACCCGTCCAGCTGCGTACGTGATTGCCGGGTCGGTGAATTGGTTCAGCTTCTTCTTCATTGGCCTGGTTTTCCCTTTTATTGTGGTGGGTGTCCACAAAGTAATTTGTTGCGACGTTCTTTCTTTTGATCAGATGTTTTATGATGGCCTGGAATTTTCCGATTTTGAGATGGGAAGCATTTGTGGCATGACAAATGGTAAACCATCTGCAGCATGCCTGCCCTGCATTCTATCTCCCTATTTCCTGTTGCAAAATATCAGCTGTTTTTTGAAAAGTAAAGGTAAAATTAACTTTAAAACTTCAGATAAAAAGGACTTTAGCCAAGTAGGAAACAGCTTCAGAGGATAAACTTGCAAAATAAATAAATAATAATTCCATGATCATATAGCCACAAACATTTTTGGTTTTACGTCATAAATCTTGTAATCCTTTCCTCATTGAGTTGAGCGTGTGCTGTATTTTGTTGTATTTGCACAGATCGGACTGCAGCAGTACTGCTTCCTGGTGTTCCTGGCTATCTGCTTCTTCATGGCTCTGTACATTTTCCTCTTCATTCCTGAGACCAAGAACAAAACCTTCACTGAAATCCAGAATAAGCTCAATTCCTCCAACAATGAAATCCATACTGATAGAGCCGGGAGTATTTCGTTCTCAACTTATTTTTGAAATATAACCCATGAATGAGTGGTGGCTGTTTAATGATTGTGTCACAAACAAGACCCACCAGGTCGTTTTAATATATGAAGCATAATAATGAAAGGTGTTTAAGGCACCTTGTCTGAACATCAGAATTGCACTCATATTTAAAACTAAACCCTGTTAGTTTGCCTACAAACAAAGTGATTAATAATGTAATATTTCTGTATAAACCATTAAAGTAAAAATGAAAGTCTAAAAACAATTATTTTTGGCTGCTTTATTCTGGTTCACTGGAGAAAAGACGTGTGCATCAGGCACGCATTGGGGGGGCAGGAGTAGAAAGACCCTTAGAACAACTTTGACCTAAATATTTTTGCATCTACATCAGGAACATGTAGCCACAGGAACAATAACAAGCCACCCAAACTCAGTCAACCACATGTGACAACTCTACTCTAACCAAACGTGTGAGCGTGAATCCAGCAGGATAATCCATGTGTCCTCCATCCATGTCCTGATGGTGGACACAGGAATTCATTTTTTTTTTTAAAACACTGAAATGTTCTCCTCATTTAAAGCTCATAAGAAACAACTGGGACAAGCAGAGTGCACCGATTTGTCTTCTTTCTTTAGCTTTAACGTTGCGCCTGGCTTCAGGCCAGCAGGTGGCGGTACTACGTGGTACATGAAGGTAAAATCCATTGATGAGGAAGAAAATAAGCTCCTCCCATAATCAACATGGCGACCTAGTGGTAGTCCATCCATGCCTCTTTGAATACATAACTTGCGCTATATTTGGTGGATTTTTAATTAAAATGTCGCGACTCATCGTTAAAAATCTCCCGAATGGGGTAAGTAAGCCGCCGGGATGTCAACTCACAATAACGGTAGCGGTGGTCGTGGGGTCCCCCCCCCCCAGCCAACTTGAAAATAATTGTCTGTACTTGTGTAGATGAAGGAGGAGAGGTTCAGGTCGATGTTTGCTGCCTTCGGCACAGTGACAGACTGCGCTCTCAAGTTCACGAAGGGTGGCAAGTTCAGAAAGTTCGCTTTCGTGGGTTTTAAAACCGAGGACGAAGCGAACAGAGCTCTGAAACATTTCAACAAGAGCTTCGTGGACACATCTAGAGTGACGGTAAGGGAGGGGGTCCATCTGGGGGGCTTCAGGACTGAACGCGCGTGGAGTTGCCGGTAACATGTTTTTGTTTCTGCTAATCCAGGTGGAGATGTGTAAAGCATTTGGAGACCCAGATAAAGGAAAAGCCTGGAGCAAACATACCCAGAGCTCAGGCCTGGAGAAAAATCCCACTACTAAAGATGCCCACAGCAAAAAGGTACTGCCTGGAAAACTGTGAAGACGTTAATCTGAGTCTTCATATTATGTTCGGATAGAAACTATACCAAAGCTTCCATCCTGCAATTTAATATCCCGAAGGTGAGCCGGTGCTGTCTGGACAACTTTGTTGTTTTAATAGAAACTAAGGTTGTTTCTTTCCTCAGAAAAAGACACAAACAAAGGAAAACAGCACAGCTCTTGGAAATGTGAGTTAATTTTGTCATTAAAGTTTGTTTGCTGTAAAATATTATGTATATTAGATCTGAAAGTGAATAACCAAGGTTCATTTCTTTGCCTGCACGATGTCAGAACGTAAGCTGCTAATTGAAAGACATTTTACGCACTAACAAAGATTTTATTTTTTTTAACTATGAAATTACGTTAAGAATCGTAACGGTAACAAATGAGATCAAACTGACTAAAGTGTGTCAAATATTGAAGTTAATGTATTTTAGAGTTCATTTCTACTACTGCTGGACTTTTGGCTTGTCCCGTGAGGGGTCGCCACAGCGAATCAATGTTCTCCACTTCACCCTGTCCTTTTCATTTGTACTGTACTGTTCTACTGCCTGCACTTGTAATGCGTGTTCAGTGTCTTGCCCAAGGACACTAACATGCAGACAGTCGGGGCCAGGATTCAAACCGCTGACCTAATGGTCACTGGGCGACCTCCTCTGCTGAGCCACAGCCGTATTACCTGATGTACATAAATGTCTCGTTAACATTTTCGTTTTCTTTCAGAAGGCTGTTGCATCATTCATTTTCACATTGTCTCAATGTTTTATTCTAATCTTTTGTTTGTAAATGATTTAAAACATTTGCCTACTTGCTGCGTCTTTCAGCTGGAACAGGATGAAGGATTCAAGGAGTTTCTGTCAGTGCATCAGAATCGTGGCCAAGCACCAACCTGGGCGAATGATGTCACTCAGAAAACCGCTGATCCTGAAGGTAGAAGGACAAAGAGTCAGGAAAAGAAGAAGCCTGCACCGGATGACTACCTCAACTTTGATTCAGATGAGTCAGAGAAGGAGACTGGAGATGAAGAAGAAGAGAATGAGGAAGATGAAGGTTGGCATCAGTGATTGTATGTAAATGAAAGCTAGCCTTGAAATTTTCTCAATTCATTTTTATTTCTATAGCAACAGATCATAACAGAAAGTTATCTCAAGGCACTTTACAGGAGTAGCAGGGAAAGACAGAGCCCAACTTGACCCACAAGAGCAAGAACTTTGGAGCATATATATATATATAGTGTGAATAAAATAGACCCAAGCAACGAGCCCTGTGGAACTATTTATCTAGCTTTTGTGTACATAGAAGATTAATCATGAACATGTACAGACTGAGATCGATCAGGTTAGTACTAGAAGTTAGACCCCTTATGTCATCTTCAGACGTGACAATTTAATTTAAAGTGCGTTATTAGCTGGCCACATTGTGGGCCACATCATTTGGCGATTGGAGCCTGTTGAGTCCAGATGAAATTACATGTAGCACAAAACATTTAAAGACTTCACTAAATTGTAGTGAAATTCAAACATAGGGTAGATAAATAAACTGCACACATACTAACAATATCCATACATCGTGGTATATAGATGTATATAAAATGTTTAATGGAGTTGGCTGTAACGTACAGATGAGGTGTACATGTTTCTTTCAGGTACCACTAAAGTAGCACTGAAGTCTGGCGTGTCAGACATGGACTACCTGCGCTCGAAGGTGGCACAGACGGATGACGCCATGAAGGAAAGTGAAGAGGAGGATGGTGATGATGAGGACTGTGATCCTGTGAAGCAATCAGACAGTGCCTATGAGAGCGGTGGCAGAGAGAAAGTCTCAAAAACCAAAACTGGAGTTTCTTCTGTGGATAAAGAGAAACGTGCCAAGCAAGAGGTGACATTTCCTGGAAGTCTACATCTGAATCATTGCTGCAGGAGATATTGTGGGTTTGTTTATATTTGCACACTTTACAGACGGAACCGGCAACAGAGTTCACCGTGAAGCTAAGAGGAGTTCCTTTCAATGTAAAAGAGGTAAGGGAACAAGAAATTATTTTCTTATGGCAGTGAAAATATTCTACTTCAAAAACATTCTGTATATTTTATATGTATGCAACTATGACATCAATACTTTTTATGTGTAACAGCAACAAATTCGGGAATTTATGACACCGCTGAAGCCTGTAGCAGCCCGCATAGGGAAGAACGAAAGTGGAAATAGAACAGGTTTGTTATTCTTAAAGGATATTCAGATGTTTTTCACAATAAAATGTATGTCGACAATGTTTTAAAGATTTTGTTTTTATGCCATGTGCCGTTTATCTGGTTTGTAAATTGTTGCGTCTTGTATATGTCCCTCTTGTGTTTGTTTCAGGTTATGTATATGTGGACTTGCACTCAGAGGAAGAGGTGGTAAAAGCCTTGAAAAAGAATAAAGACTATATAGGTGAGAATTATTTTTATTTTAACCTTATTTTGCATTATTTTTGTCCAGGGGACTATTGTTAAAAAATTGCATGCATTCTTTCTGCGTTTTCAGGTGGGCGGTACATTGAGGTCTTCAGGACAGATACCTATAAAGGCAAGGAAGATAGAAAGGAAAAGGAAATTGACCGGAGCTTCACCAGGAAGCTCAAGGAGGATGAAGAGGAGGAAGATGTTGCAGAGTCTGGCCGACTCTTCATCAGAAACCTTCCTTACACCTGCACCGAGGAAGAGATCAAAGAGTTATTTTCTAAACATGGTAAATGAAAAAAGCCATTTCTGCAAAAAATCAAATGAAATCTTACCAGTCACATTCCATAATAATTTACTTTTTTTTTTTCCAGGTCCTTTATCTGAGGTGCATTTCCCTATTGACAGCCAGAGCAAAAAACCTAAAGGCTTTGCTTTCATAACTTACATGATACCAGAGAATGCTGTGACGGCTCTAGCTCAGCTGGACGGACATATATTTCAGGTGTCTGACCATCGACTCGTGTGACGTATCACTCCGTGCCACAGAAGCTGTGCAGTAAATGAAGCTAAGGCTCATCGGAAGCATCCATTCTCTTTGTACTTTAGGGCAGGATGCTGCATCTGCTTCCCTCCACGTTAAAGAAGGAAAAGACAGACCCTTCAGATACCGGTGGTCCTGGGTCTTCATCTTATAAACGGCAAAGAGATGCTAAAAGTAAAGCCTCGAGCTCCAGGTAATATATTTTTAATCATGCTAATCCCCTTCTGTGCACGAATCCATTCATTATTTCTGTGTTTACTTGACTGATCCCTTTTGCTTCTGTTAATTTCATATTTCTTTCAAGCTCTCACAACTGGAACAGCCTGTTTTTGGGGACAAGTGCAGTGGCAGATGCCATTGCTGAAAAATACAACACCACAAAAAGTAAAGTTCTGGACCATGTGAGTAGACGATGTGTCCTTCTCATTTACGGTGATGCTTCTTTTAACATTAATATGTTGGTCTGGGTTATTGGGAGGGTTCTCTGATTCATGAAAAGTTGATGTTCTGTAATGTCATCAAGGCAGCGGACATTTCTCTGAGAGGTAACCCGTAGAACAAAATGTTTCATGTAAAGAAACACTCCAACAGGATTGTGTGCTTTGATGCATTTTACTGGACTAAGCAGCGTCATGCTAGATGACATCAGATTTATCAGATTTAACATTTGATGCTCTTTAATCTTCCGCAGCCACATCAGCTGTTGAATTTGTTCAGCGCTCTGAGCGGTGAATGTTGAAAGAGTTTTTATTCTCCTCTGGTCCTTGCCTCTCTGCAGGAGTCAAAGGGAAGTGTTGCGGTGAGGATGGCTCTGGGAGAGACTCAAATCGTTCAGGAGACCCGACAGTTTCTACTAGACAACAATGTCAGCCTGGATTCCTTTAGCCAAGTACGCTTAATATAGCCTCTTTTTTCACCCCTTTGTGAATTTCCTTCCAGCAATTTTTGTGTTTCGTATTCCAGCTCTTTCGGCTCAGATGTTTTTCCTGCTTGCGTTGTTTCCTCCTGCCGTACAGGCTGCAGCTCCAAGGAGTACAACTGTTATCCTGGTGAAAAACCTTCCAGCTGGAGTGACTGTGTCGGAGTTGGAGGAACTCTTCTCGCCTCACGGTTCCTTAGGTCGGGTGCTGCTGCCGCCGTCTGGACTCACAGCGATCATCGAGTTCCTCGAGCCAGCAGACGCAAAACGAGCCTTCACTCGATTAGCTTATAGCAAGGTGTGCTTATCTTTTTCATTGCAGAATCTGCACACACAGCATAGTTTAAGGTGAAACACTTTATAGTAGAGTTTTTCTTATTTTCCAAACACTCTAGTTTCAGCACATCCCACTGTATTTGGAGTGGGCGCCTGTGGGAGTTTTTGTTGCAGCCAAACCAGAGCCAGGTAAAGGAACTTCAAACGTAATGTTTTTCAAGATTAACATTTTTTTTAGAAGATTTGTGATCAGAATGTTGTTTGTTTTCCTACACTATAGTATTAGAGAAGATGGATGCATTGACTGAAGAGAAGAAGGAAATGTCTGAAGAAGTAGAGGAGGAGGAGGAGGAGGAAGAACCTGATCCTGGCTCAACACTTTTCATTAAGAATCTTAATTTCAGCACAACAGAGGAGAAATTACAGGAGGTCAGTCGGTTCTTACATTTGACCCTCAGCCAGTGGGTTTGAACATGGCTTGATGTTTGACATTATTGTTTTCATTTTTTTGCAGACGTTTTCCAAGTGTGGAAAGGTTAAGTCCTGTTCCATTTCCAAGAAGAAAGATAAAACAGGTAAGAAACATTAAAATCTCATTAATGAAGCGCTCCCCAGCGGTGTAGCTTTGGTTTGAACTAACATGCAAACATGAATCTGTGAATGAAGGTGTGTTTTTTTTCAGGACTTGTATAAAATTATATTTTTTAGTTCTTTAGAGCAGATTTTCTTTATGTTGATTTTTTAATTCCAGGCAAGCTGTTGTCCATGGGCTATGGGTTTGTCCAGTATCAGACAGTTGAAGCAGCACAAAAAGCCTTGAGACAGCTACAGGTAGATTTCCTCACTGAAACATTTTCTTTCCTTTTCCAATGATCTGGTTCTTGGCTAATTTTTTTGCTTCCTACCTTCCACCAGCACTGTACTGTGGATGATCACCAGTTAGAGCTGAAAATATCTGAAAGAGCAACAAGGTAAAATGTGCTTCAGATGGATCTACATTGAGTCAATCAGAAGGAAATGTGCATCTATACATGTATTTCAGGCATGTTTGCTCATATCAGGGTGTGATGTAATATTAATGAGCTGTAATCTTTATTTAAATAGAAAGCCTCTCAACCATGAGTAGCATGCTGTACCGTTTCTTGTGCATATTGATGCCAAAAGAAAATAGTTCCTGTTATTTAGAGGAGCTGGGTTGTGACTTCTGTAAGTTTTGTTTTTAGGGTTTTTTTTGGGGGGGGGGGGGGCAGTTTGTGCAAAGTTCCATTTAGTTTCATTTTGTTTGAGAGAATCTCTCAAGCTGATTTCTCCAAAGCTCAGCAACTTTTACCAAAAGAATCTAGATGGGTGAACATGGTTTTGTTTTTTGGAGGGTTAATTCCCTTTTTCATTTAGTTTAGTTTAGTGTAAAAAAAGAAACTAAAATGCAAATGTTTAAAATAATTGTGCATTTAGATTACAAAGTTGTAAACCAGAGGGATTCCCAACTAAATTTTTAAGTATCTACCATCTTCTCACTATAAGCTCTTATAATGAATGCAACGTTCATGTCACTAGCAGCAGAAATACACATGAGCATTTCAGTAATTGGTAAATCATTTCTCTGGCTGTTCATGTTTATGGGGCAGAATCTAAATAATTTCTCATTGTGTCCAGGACAACCGAAGTGTCGCGCAAGAAGAAGCAAACTGAGAAGAAACAGACGGGATCCAAAATCCTTGTGCGCAACGTCCCCTTCCAAGCCACTGTCAGGGAAATTCGGGAACTCTTCTGGTACTGGTCATATACATGTACTAATCTATAACATGTTATTCACATCCAGGTAGAGAACATTAGGAGGGAGTGAATTTAATTATAATACGATTCCTTCTGTCTGTCCTTTCAGTACATTTGGGGAGCTAAAGACGGTCCGTATTCCAAAGAAAGCCGCTGGTTCAGGCAATCATAGAGGCTTTGGATTTATTGATTTCCTCACCAAACAGGATGCTAAGGTTTGTGTATTATTTAGGCTTTCTGCTGCAAATTCCTGAAATAAATTTGCCATCCTGATGTGCTCCTTTTTAAAGTGCACATTTAGTAATTCCCTGTTCTCTCTGTAGAAAGCGTTTGCTGCACTCTGCCACAGTACCCATCTGTACGGGAGACGCCTGGTGCTGGAGTGGGCTGAAAATGAGGAAACAGTTGAGACATTAAGACGGAAAACGGCGGAACATTTCCATGGTAAAAAACACCTTCCTTTCAAAGTTCACAAAACTTTGCAGAAATGATGACAACTGTGTTTTTAATTTATTTCTTTATTTTCTATGTCAGTGGATGCCAAGAAGCGGCGAAAAGCAGAGGTCCTGGAGGGAATCCTGGAGGCAATGGAAACTGCCGGAGTTGCGGAAGATTAAATTAATTGATTTCTGATACACAAAACGAACCAATGGTTCCTTTATGTTTCTGTATAAAGATGGAGTGTGGACAAAATGAGTGTGTAAATAGGAACATATTACTGGCTTCACACTCAATATTTTGTTTGGACTTTTGATCGAATGATGCAAGAAAGTGGATGTGATGTCAGTTTTTAAATAAAATGTCATCTCAGTTGGAAAAACTGTTTGTGAAGCTAACGCTGAAGAAGAGCATGAAAACTTATGATGAAGATATTTCTATTCTGGGATATATTTTTTCTTCTATCTTCTGGGATAATTTATTAATGACGGTAATAATAATAGAGTTCATTGGGTTGAACTTCCGCTGGATTATCAACTTCCGGCCATATAGAGTGCGGCCGTCCTTGCCACGTGACCATTCGTTCCGCATTGTCACATGACTTCTCAGGCGAACATGGCGTCACGACGGAGTAAGCTGGTGAAGGCTGGGGCTCCTCCAAAGTTTTTAAACCTTTTAGCCGTTTTGACCGGCTTGTTGTTTGTTTGCGTGTCTGTTCGCGCTGATATACGAAGCGCTGTTCTTGACAAACCAACCGGAACGCTGTCCGTCGTCGAGGGGTACCGGGCGGACTTCGTGGCTTGGGTGAATTTCACCGACGACATCAAAAAATCGGGGTGAGATGATAAAAATGTTTCGTTTATTTTTGGCTGGACGGTGTCTTTCTTTCACCTTGAATTGGTCACTCTAAATCATCCGTAGGGGTTGTGTGGCTCCGCGTCCGGGGACAGGATGCGCTGCAACACCCGTGACCCGCAAGGCGGGCGGAGCGGCGTGCGGGTAACGGGTGTTGGATGGATCTGATTGATCTTGTATGTATAATCAGTCCGGACCCGTCTTCCATTGAAAAGCTTCAACAGTTTGCCCTTCAGGTCCCAAACGCCTATCGTGTTGTCAAAAAGGATCCGTGATGTAAAGAGGTGGTAAAACACGTCTCTGCTCTTTCGGAACGTGTTGCAGCCATCAAAGTAAAAAAAATGTGGGGATATTTGCAAAATATATTATTTTCTAATTAATTAGAAAATTAAATATCTTGCAGTGTATTCAATTGAATACAGGTTGAAAAGGACTTGCAAAGTTGTGCACAGTATTCCAACTTCATTGGTATTTGTAGATGAAAATTATTCTACAAATACACGTGATTTACACTTACACAGATGGCATGGAAACACAAATGTAAAAGACGCGGCGTTAAATTAAGAACGCGCAGTAAGTCGGGCAGCTACTCGTAGGAGATTGTGTGTAACAAAGACGTGACTCTGGAAAAGTAACTGATGAAACATCATTTGATGTTTGTGCACCACAATATTTAAAAAAACAATGACTAAAGCAGTGTTTCTGAAGCTGGAACCCAAATGGCTACGATGTTCTACACTTGAGAAACCATCAGTCACGGCTGTTAATCAATACTTTACCCTGTCATCTCCTCACCTCTAGCGTTTGTACGTATTATTATTTTCTTCTCTGTTTCAGCTGGTCTTTCCTGGAGGTCACAACCAGCGGCCGGTACAATGACAGCATCCAGGCTTATGCTGCTGGTGCAGTGGAAGCTGCAGTCACAGCTCAGGTTAGCGTCCGTCTGCAGGGCCTGTTTGCCCCCCCCCCCCGACTCTCCAGTCATTTAATCTGCAGTTTTATGCTTGTTTTTTAGCTCATCTATAAACACTGGATGAACACACTCGTGGGCTACTGTGGGCCCTTCACGTCTAAAACTGGTTACTGTGATCGGCTTAAAGTGTATATCACAAAGAATCTGCAGTGGGTTCAAGCGCAAATGGAGACGCAAAGGAATTCGCCGTACTGGCATCAGGTAACTAGAGAGCTTTTGTCGGAAGATGCAATCCCTTGCATGAAAGCAAGAATGTTTAAAGGCCTGAAAGAATGTCTTTCATTTTTTTTCTCCATGTCAGGTGCGTTTGACGCTCCTTCAGCTGAAAGGCCTCGAGGACAGCTACAATGATGAGCTGTCATTTCCACTCGGCTCTTTCTCCGTCAATCCATTTGGCTTCATGTAAGTGGGTCTCAGTTCTTATTAGTCAAATATGCTTCCTTAGTATTCCTGAGATCTCTGTTTCTTGCTGTAGTCTTGACATTGTTGTGCTGCTCTGTCCAACCAGACTGTTCCAGTTGGGTGGGGATCTAGAGGATTTGGAATCGGCTCTTAACAAATCCCTCAAAACTCGACCAGTTGGATCTGGCTCCTGTTCTGCTTTGATTAAGCTGCTGCCAAACAATGAGGACCTGTTTGTGTCACATGACACCTGGAACAGCTACAGCGCCATGCTGCGTATCATGAAGAAATACACATTTGCCTTTAAAGTCTCTCCTTTAGGTAACCGCTCCCTCATTAACACGCACATTGTGAAAAATCAATGCTAAGTAGCAAGTTTGCTAAATACAAAGACGTGTAAACTTTGGCTCTGCAAAAAAAGCGGGCGGTGGGGGTGGGGGTGGGGGGAAGAATCTTAATTTCATTATTTTATATTACATGCATTGTTTTTCAGACAATGATCCTTTGCCTGGAGGCGTTCAGGCATTCTCATCTTACCCTGGAACGATCTTCTCCGGAGATGACTTTTATATCATCGGTAGTGGTTTGGTAAGAACTCTCGGGACGAGGCGTGAAGGCATTTTGTGTGTACAGAACAAATGTTCTCGTGCTTCATCACTGGAGGACTGGCAGCACGACTCTATTGGACATAAAATATTTTACCGTTTACCAGCTGCTTAAACTGTGTTTCCACCCCTTCCTGTTAGACAACCTGAATCTACCGCCATGTTGCGTGTAGTTTCTTGATCGCTCTCCCATCTCGTGTCTCCAGGTTACTTTGGAAACCACCATTGGCAACAGTAACCCTGATCTCTGGAAGTATGTCACGCCAACAGGAACAGTCTTTGAATGGCTCAGGAACATTGTGGCCAATCGACTGGCCACGACTGGGAAGGAGTGGGCAGAGCTATTCAGCAAGTACAACAGTGGAACGTGAGTTCTAGTCACCAGTTTGTCCCAATGAGATCTCTTCAGCATATTTTAATTTTAATTTCTCACTAAATGGGGGGGGGTGTGTGTGACTTTTAGGCTGTTATGGGTATTAAATGAGAATAAAGGAAGCACGAGAAAACTCTATTCTGAGTCACATGAGCAGTCGGTGTTATCTTACAGCTGCAATACGGTCATCAGACTAAGTGTTGTGTAATGCTGACTCGGTTAAACATTCATGGGACTAATCAGGAAACGCTATTGAACTAAAGCTTACATGCTTTGTGCTTTGTAGGTATAACAACCAGTGGATGATTGTGGACTATAACCACTTCACTCCAGGGAAGACTATCAGAGAGGATCTCTTTGTCGTGTTGGAGCAGATTCCGTAAGACTTTGCACCCATTGTTTTATTGCAAACTTGTTTGCTTGCTGATTTTTATCAAGGACTGTGATGTTTCAGTTCATACATGCCTATAGTTTGATTTGATTGTGGAAGGCCTTTAAACTCATCTTTTCTGTATCTCTAAATGCTGCAGTGGAGATATTGTTTACACTGATAGAACTCAAGAACTGATGGAGAAAGGGTACTGGGCGAGTTACAATATACCGTAAGTACGAAAGCATATCATGTTGACTGCGGTTGTCCTTTTTTATAGAATTGTCTCATTTGAACGTGTGCTAATTTGTAGGTACTATGTGGAAATATTCAATGCCAGTGGTTGCAATGAGCTGGTGGAGAAGTACGGCTCTTGGTTCTCTCTGGAGCAGAATCCTAGGGCTCAGATATTCAGAAGAAACCAGACCGCTATAAAAGATGTGGACTCGATGATCCGCCTCATGAGGTAATGTGTCGTGGTTTGTTGATGGATGTTCCTGTCATGTTTGTACGCGATTGATCGGTGTTGTCTTTCATCTTTTAAGCTAAATGTAATTTATTTCATGTGTCTCTATTTAGGTATAACAACTTTAAAGAAGACCCACTGTCAAAGTGTGACGGCTGTGATCCTCCTGCGAATGCAGAGAATGCTATCTCGGCCCGTTCAGACCTCAACTCCGCTAATGGAACGTATCCGTTTGGCGCCTTACGTCAGCGATCGCATGGTGGAACAGACATGAAGGTTTTATTTATTTTACTCATCATGCCCTCAAATCTTTTACAGGCGTTTGTGTGACACAGAGTTGTTTGTTAAATCCAATGCTTCATTTTGTGTGCAGATGACATCATACAGGATGTATCGTGACTATAGTATGATGGCAGTCAGCGGGCCGACGTGGGACCAGGTTCCCCCCTTCCAGTGGAGCACTTCCCCTTACGAAGACCTCCTGCACATGGGTCAACCCGACATTTGGGCATTCAAGCCTATAAAAGTTACCTGGACTCCTTAATTTTTATCATGGATGCACTGTTTGCTATGAGATGTTTTAACAAAGGGAAATTGAACTATTGCTCAATATGAGATGACTTTAACACAGGGCTCTCGAACTCACAGCCCGCGGGGCCATTGGGCCCCGCAGGATGATATGAAAGTTTAACATTAATGCGGCCTTCGAGTTTTACATAACTTAATTTTTTATTTCATTTCTTTGTTCAATGAATGAATATCAAGAATGTCTTGAGTTTTTTTTTATTGTTAAAAATACTAAGAGTAATTTTAATTGTTTTTATTTTTATCGAAGCCACTCTTTCTATTGTGATTGCATGTGAGACAGTATAGCCAAGGACAAATCCACCACCATTATGTTGTAATTATTAGATTGGTTGATTTTTGTAACATTAAATGTGAAAAGTAGAATTGTTTTGACTCCTGCATATTGGCTGTGGCATCTCACTCTGCTTTTCTTAATTTGGAACTACTACGAAAAAAACAAAATTTTGTCCCCCAATTTGAGGGAAACCTATTTTGATATTGTTTGTGCGTCTGCTTGTATGTGAAGCTCCGTTTTCGTAATAATAATTTGACACCTGATTTGGTGAGATTTTATAATGCTGCGTTGTTCGGTGGGGGCGGACAGGTCTGTTAGGTGATTGGCTAAATGTGGGGCAAGTAAGTCGAGGGAAACCCAATCAGATCCGGAGCACGATGTCACGTGATGCACAGTCGTGACGTAGTTGCAGGGAGCAGCGAACTCTCGTAAATGGAGCACACTGTCGTGGAGCTGTCGTGTTTCGTTCGGCGAACTTTCAACATATGGTTTGTTGAATTACGGTTTACTTTCCACCAAGAAACTGAAATGTTAGTGTTTTCCTAAAACCGGTGACGTATTTTGAGAAGGTTTCACCCATTAAAGGTATTTTAATCTATTTTACAACAATATTTTGACCGGAAGATTACAACTTTGCTGAAATGGTTGACCGACGCTGTAGACGAGTTCCGCGTCTCCTGCTGTTTACTCAGGACTAACATCCCGAGCTTTTCAGATTATGTTCTACACTTGTCAACTCGAGTATAAAAGGCAACGAACTAATACATATTAATTGATCATCCCCAGTGTACGTGGAGCCTGGGAATGGGTTTCTGGCAGCCAGTAACCAACATTAAAGATTACATATCCCATAATCCTCCAGGAGTGACATTTTTCCTGTGTCTTCTGACTCTGGCTGTCACTTTCATCTGCATCGGCTCTTACAGCTACACTCGTGTCCTGCCGAACCCTGACGCAGCAAACGTGAGTAAAAGCACAGTATCTGGTTAGTTCAAAATGAGATCATGTGACCATGTAACCCGGTTTTGTAATGATGATGCTATCAAAAGGCGGTGCATCTAGAGAACGCCTATGACAGGGTGCCCGGAGAGGGACTGTGGTGCTGCATGAGGAACTCTGGAGTGGCGCAGAAGTATGTCAGAGTACGGTAGTTCAGGACATGTATGACAGCAGTGAAGTGTAGAGGTGGGATGCACCAGGGATCAGCTCTGAGCCCCTTTTTGTTTGCGGTGGTGATGGATAGAATAACAGATGAGGTGAGACGGGAAGCCGCTTGGAACATGATGTTTGCAGGTTGTGATGTGCAGGGAGCAGGTAAAGGAGAATCTAGAGAAGTGGAGGTCAGCTCTAGAAAAGAGAGGAATGGAGGTGAGCAGGAGTGAAACAGAGTGCATGTGTCAATGAGAAGGTAGAGGACTTCAGGTACCTCGGGTCCACAGTGCAGAGCCATGGAGAATCGAGTGCAGGCAGGCTGGAACGGGTGGAGGAACGTATCAGGAGAGTGTCAGCGAGGATGAAGGCGAAGGTCTACCGGACGGTGGTGACAGTAATCAACGTTTTTCTCTCAGGACTGGAACCGTCTCCTGTCTTCATTATCCCAGCTCCAGCTGTGTGAGAACGCCAATGCGAGCGCATCTGAGCTTGTGTCACGGGATGGCGACGCGTCCGTTGAGTCGAATGAGACTCGTGCCTTCGCCAGTTTGCATCTCAGGGTTCGTCTTGTTGCGACTGCCGCCTTGCACGGTGACTCGCCGAAGGACTTGGGGCTCCACGCGACCCTGAGAGCCAAGCAGTTATATATTGGAGGTTTGTGTTGCAGTGCGTTTGAATTTGTTGTGAAAGAAAAACGTCTCACTCTTAATGAGTTGTTTCACTTCCCAGGCAATGAGATCATTAATGTGACTCTGGAGTTTTTGTCTGGAAATGGCACCTACACCTGCCTCACTATAAATGCCCCAACTCACCTCCTGCCCATGAGCCTGTAAGTATATTCACATCCTAACAGCTACCTTCGTTTAAATTAGCAGCTACTTATGCACATTAATAATTGCCTGTGAATTTATGATTGAGTTTTTTATGCATATACAATATGTATTATAATAGACTTCCGCAAAAATGCCCCGCGTCTGAGAGGAACATTTCATCCGTCTACGTTGAGGCAAGCAGCCAGCCTACAGCGTCGCAAACCTGCTACAGTCTACGCTCCAAGACGGACCCCGCACTCACAGTCATGTTAACGCAGGTACAGAGCGTGATGTGACAGATGTTATTCAGCCCACAGAGGGAGATGCTCTTTTGTTGTCCTTTCAGTCATGATGATCTACCTTCATTTTCAGGAGGAGCGGAATGTGGCAGCTCGCCATCTGTTGGAAGTCAGTATGTGTCTTCTGGGAGTTTGCTTGGGACTCTGCGTCGCTGCTAGTCTGACACAGGCGTCGACTCGCCGCTATCATCTAAATGAACCGGATCTGCAAAATGTAACTAACTTTTGATATCACTATGACACTTTATTTTTGCATTTTAATGAGGAAACATAGTCGTTACAATTGATACAAGATCACATAAATGACTAAGGTATTTTATTTGTATCAACGGAAGAAATATTATAGCAATATACAGTATTACACAGGTTGTATGTTAATATTTGTGATTGGTTTTCTGTATATTCTTTGAAATGTGCTGATATTGTAATAACTAATATGTTTACTTCATTTGCAGGAACTCTTGAGGCATTCATGAACATTATCCCATCGCCTACATCTTGAGCGGTCAAGCTGGTGTTTAAGCGAGAACTGCCGTGTATCGCTTTTTTAAAAAAAGGGCATTCCAACCCTGGACCAAAGTTTTCTGAGCACACTTGACTCTTTCGCTATTCTTACATCTTTTTCTGGATACTTTTTGCACTTGAAAGCTCAGTGAATCCAGACGTTGGATCTGCAGATTCATTTCTGATTACGTTACGTTTTGAAACGATTTATGTTTAAGACAGAAAAAGCTGCTGCATCTTCAAGTGATTTTATGGTAGGGGGTATTTGCAATACAGTATTTGTTTCCTTATCAGTGGTATGATCTGACCTGTCCTTCAGTGAGTAACTGGATCTGTCGAGCCGTTCCTACGGTAACGGTTGAAATCAATAACTGCAATCCTGTAGCATTGTTTTAGTAGTTTAAGCAAAAATTTAGCGTTTATGAATTACTGTAAAAAAAAAAAAAAACGTCAACCCGGAGAGAACCCACACAGACACGGGGAGAACATACGAACTCTTCACAGAAAGGCACCAAGCCGGATTTGAACCTGTGACCTCGCTGTGAGGCGCTTTCAAGTTCTGGAAGCTTGTCGTTGAGTCGAGGACCAGTGGAAGAGGATGACAAAACATTTCTATTTCACCATGCTTTACATTTTTCTGTAAAATTATTCATTGATTGATTGAGGCATTGGATTATTTTTTTGTTTCTTGTCTGGAATCTTTTTTGCAGAGACTTTAAATCTCTTCCGGTGGAGGTTTCACTTGTAGATGATTGTCAAAATGTCTTTGTCCGAAAGAAATCCAGTGAGCCAATAAAAACCGAGCAAGAGATGATTTAAATGATGGAGAGGTTATCGCACCTTGATGTGTCAAGTAAAGTTAAAAATTAACGACAAATGTCAACAAGTGAAATCATGCTTTATCATGTCCAACTCTAAACTGTCTTTCTTAAAAGTGGAAATGCCCTTATATTTAATGACCAAGTTATGGGAATAATCTGCATATGTATCTTTCTTTATTGCTAGTATTATGTCATTAATTACCTACGTAAAACCTGTAATTGGATTTACACCGTCCACGTGGTGATATGGATAATCATCGAAAGGTTCTAAATTCTTGTTATACACCAACCATGAAAAGTAAAAGTGAATCGAAGTTGATGTGTATTTTTTTTTAACTTCTTATTCTTTTTTTTTTATTTATCTGTAAATGGCGATTTCAATGTCAAAAGTGAATCTTTTTTCCTGACCTCAATCTGGATCAGAAATCACACACGCATTGATACACTACGGACACTTTTATTTAGATTTTATTTCTGTAACGAAAAAGAGGATTAGCGCTCAGGGCTCCCGTGTGTTGGTTTGTTTACGTAGCAGCCCTCCTCCAATAATGTTTAAGAATCTTGACATGGTGTCTTCCTATTGGTCGAGAACAGAACGTGGAGGTGGGCTTTCTCCAGATCAGAGGGAAAACAAGCAACAATCGTCGCAATAGTTGGATTCTTCGCGGCCTTGCGGTTCGTCTTGTGTTTCACATTATTAACTATTATTTATTCACTGTACGGTCTACCGCACTATCGATTAGGCTCTACAAAGTCACTGTTATATGAATACGTCTTCAAAATCGGTTTGATAAGCCGTATGTCAGCTACATAGTTCTAGCGTACGGCTAGCTAGCAAGCTAACGTTAAGCTATGTTGAAAACATCCTGTAGGCGCTAATATTCATCAGCGATCGTAGACATAACAGTAGATGTTACCAATGGACGCTGCCTATGGTCTGGAATGTTTCTAATTCTCACCTGAATGTTATTTTTATCGTACCGCGCCTGAAACTAGCCAGACCAATAACTGCCTTCTGCATAAATGAACTGCTAGCCCCTTGCTCCCAGTCTTAAGCGGGCCTCCCACGTGGTACCTTTTCACATGGGGGCGGTGTTGGCCCCTCTGACTTGATGAAGTCCGTTTATGTCAGCTAATAACAAATCTTTAGTATGGTCCGTAAACGTGACGTCAGTGATTGTCGTGGCTCCATTTGCAATAATTGATGGTTTTTTTCTTTCTTTTCCAGGATGACAGCTCGATACCGGAGCTTGATTTGATGGGATGTGGAGAGATAGGTGCGTAGGGTCATGGCTTATTCCAGCTACAGCAACCTGAGCAGGGCTCAACTAACCTTCGAGTACCTGCACACAAATTCGTAAGTACCGCCTTGCATGGTAATTCATATGTTATATCGTGGTACGCGTGTGTTAAAGGTCACCATCACGTCATCTATGTTACACCAGATGCACTCAACGTACAATGGACACAGTGGATTCTTTACAAGTATTCAAACCAAAGCTCAGTTCATTTGAATCGATTATTTAATGGTTAGGTATGACCATTTTAAATGTGAACGACCTGATCATTCGTCCAAAATGCAGTACAAGGGATAGACTTTATTATGTGTCAGGTTTTATTTGGATTATATAGTAATTTGAGATCGGCAGCCTGAGGTGTGTCTTCATCGCTAGAGCTGTGCTAAACGTGACATTTTGGTGCTGCGATTTGTGGTAATTCTTTTTAAATGTTTTCTTGATCCACCAAAATTTTACATCATACACAGTTCCTGAAAAGGGTTAAACTAGTTAGAAATAGCTTCAGGGCTTGTAAACAAAACTGGCAAATACTATTCAATACTACTGTAGAAGAGTACTGAAAATAAGGCTAATACATGTCAGGATGCTTTTATTACTTCATGAGTAAGGGCCTGTTACAGTCATTTTGTGACTACAATCTTTGAATGAAGTGTGTTAGTAACAGCGCTCTCTTTTCAGGACAACTCATGAGTTCTTATTTGGAGCTTTGGCGGAGCTTGTTGACAATTCAAGGTACCCACGATGATTTTCCATACAGCTGATAAACGATGACATATTGTGTGGCTTGGAAGTCTATGGTAACCTCCTGTCTTTCTTGTTGCAAGTAGAAACTCTAACGGGTGTATTTCTTTTGCAGAGACGCCAATGCCACACGGATAGATATCTACACAGGTACTTTCCATGATTATTTAGAGAAGGAGAAGTCTGTGTGATGTAGTTTACACTGATCTGAGTGTTCTTGAATACATAGTTTGATGCTGCTGAGTGACCAGTAGTTCTTGTATAGTGTGTCTCAGCATTGTCAGTGTGTTTTTGATAGTGGAGGTCTGGAGGAGAGATGGATGTGTATTTTTATGCCAGAGGTTTTGACAGTTGTCACAAAATCCAGAGTGGAATGGAAAAATATTTTCTTGTAGCTGTGAACTGGATTAGAGCTGAATGTTTCTGGGGATTTTGGGGAAACCAAAGCACATGATTTACCAAGTGGCTTGAACTCTAGGCCTGTGGGGTGAGGAGTTGTGCTATATTTGATTTTGCATTGCTGGTGTTTGATTCTCCATTTGTACTCGATTTAGTAATTTCTTTGCTTTCCAGAGGTCATTTGTTATTTTATTACTCTACTATTGAGAAAGGACTCCGAATGGCCGGTGTCTACTGTTAAAATTTAACATAAATTAACTTTTAAATGTGGCAAACCCTCCTTAATAAAAATTCTAAAGCAATACAGTTTTATCATATTATGTTGTATATTAAAGGGAAGAAAAATGGCGCGTTGGCATTGTGTTCTCAGTATTATGCAGCCCTACATTGAAGCATAAATGCATTCTGTCCGACACGTCTTTTCCATTTTCCTTCTTTTGCTCTCAGAGAAACGTCCAGAGCTGCGGGGCGGGTACCTGCTCTGTTTTCTGGATGATGGTACTGGAATGGATCCCAGTAAGTCAATTACTAGAGAAATAACATCAAATTTAAATTTTTACAGTCAGAGATGGTTTCAACTAGCTTTTCCGGTGAATTACGTATTTTGTGTATGAAAATTGATTCTAAACTCTCTCTGCTTTTAGATGAGGCGACTCATGTTATTCAGTTTGGAAAGTCAAGCAAACGGTCTCCTGAGTCAACTCAGATTGGCCAATATGGAAACGGCCTGAAATCGTAAGAATGTTGCAACATAAGTTCATTTTATGAAGTGCATTTAATGTGCCAGTATTTTAATGATTTATTTGTAATTTCCTTTAATCTTTTTTTTTTTTTTTTAGCGGCTCCATGCGAATTGGGAAAGATTTTATCTTGTTCACTAAAAAGGACGGCATGCTGACTTGCCTTTTCCTGTCGAGGACTTTCCATGAAGAGGAGGGACTAGATGAGGTCACAATCAACTGTTGGATGTCGTTGTTTTGCAACATAATTGCTATTTGTACTAGCGATAAATATTTTTTTAGAATGGACACGAAGAAAAACTCAAGACTGAGCATTTTCTGCAAATGGAGGCTCGAGCGATGCGGTTATATTCCTGCTATGTCCCTGATTAATCTCGGTGCCACATCTTTAGTAAATTCAGGCTAACATGACTATATCAGTGTAAATTGTGGAGAGTATTCTGTGTATATTTTTACAAGACCCTCCTCTACAGGTGATAGTCCCCCTCCCATCCTGGGATCTGAATACCAAGGAGCCGTTGACCTCTGACCCAGAGAAATACGCCATAGAGACAGAACTGATCTACAAATACTCACCTTTTAAAAGTGAAGCGCAGCTGATGGAGCAGTTCAAAAAAATAGAAAGTGACAGTGGTAAGCGTACGAATGTGTCTTGATGCATTTTAGCTGTCTATAACATGAAGCAGAAAACTTCACTCTGAAAAAAGATCTCTCTTTTAAATAATATGTAATATTGGGAGTTACAAGGCTGATATTGATTATGATTGCTTTTTTTTTTTCCAAGGCACTCTTGTGATCATCTATAATCTAAAGCTAATGGACAGCAGAGAACCAGAGCTGGACGTAGAGACGGATCACCAGGACATATTGATGTCTGGGACACTTGTTGAAGGAGTGTGAGTGTAGAACGTACTTGATTCAAAGCCATTTAACAAAGGCCGTCAATGATTTGTATTATGCAATAGCTTTATTTTTTATTGTATTGACCAGAAATGTTTGTGTGTTTTTCTCACAGGAAGCCAGAGAGGAGGTCGTTCAGGGCGTACGCTGCTGTTTTGTACATTGACCCACGCATGAGGATTTTTATACAGGGGCACAAAGTCAGGACCAAGAGACTGTCCTGCTGTCTGTACAAACCACGGTAGTGCACTAATACGCAGTACACTGTGTAACTTCTGCTTTGTTGTAACAATACTTTATTAGGATTTACTGTTCGTTTACAGGCTTTATAAATACTCATCCACCCGTTTCAAAACTCGTGCCGAGCAAGAAGTGAAGAAAGCAGATCATCTTGCTAAGATTGGTGAGTTGGCATCGAAGTGAGCATTTTAATTTTACACTTTGCACTTGTGTAGCAGCTTCTTTTTTTTGTTCATCAGTTTAAAACTGTGATTTATTTCAGCTGAGGAGAAAGCCAGGGAAGCGGACAGTAAGCGTATAGCTCTGGAGACCAGATTAGGAGATGACCTGTCAAAAGATTCCCGGGTAAAATGATGACTGTGCTTTGATGATTTTGACAAATCCAAGTGGGATTGGGAGCAAACCTTTAATTTAAAATAGGCACAATTTTAATTTGGAAATCTTAATCTGGAACTGGCACCTTACTGTTGTCTCCATCTGCCCTCTCCTTCCTGCAGGCAATCCTGAGAAAGGTTCAAGATTCAGCTATGCTGCTTAAACGGGATGCTGAAATGAAGAAACGGATACTCGAAGCCAAACAGAAGTATGATACACATTTGTACAACCTTTTTCTGCTGTTAGTTATATAGACTGTTCCTATAACTTCTGTTTTTTGGGGGTTTTTTTGACATTTTTTCCTTGTTTTTCAGAGCCCTAAAGGAGCCTAAAGAGTTAAATTTTATATTTGGAGTGAACATTGAGCAAAGGGACCTGGACGGCATGTTTGTGTACAACTGTTCTCGTCTCATCAAGATGTACGAGAAGACGGGCCCCCAGCTGGAGGGAGGCATGTGAGTAATGCAGACGTACAGGTTGGAACGTCACAGTGTCTGGAAAATACGGTCACGGTCAAATGCTTTTGGTTTTAGGGCCTGTGGAGGCGTGGTTGGAGTTGTGGATGTTCCATATTTAGTATTAGAACCCACTCACAACAAGCAAGACTTTGCGGATGCTAAGGAACACCGGCATTTACTGAAATCCATGGGGGAATATTTAGCTCAGTACTGGAAGGACACTAATATCGGTGAGGTTCTCTGAGTTTACTTCTTCCGTTTGTTACTGACGGCTGTATTCTTCAAACTAATAAAAAATAAGGATAATAAAACTCATACGTATTGTGAGTTTATATATTTCATTTTGTTCCCGATTATGTACTCTCTTGCCTTGTGTGATTTAACCACAAGTCACGGCGTCTTCCTGTATTGTAGAAATGCAATAACAAACAATGTATTTCAAAGAACTTGCTGCTAAATTCTGATTGTTTTGTGGGTTTTGTTTATGTTTCATGCAGCTCAGAAAGGCATAGTGAAGTTCTGGGATGAGTTTGGATATCTGTCTGCCAGTTGGTCTTCATCTCCATCATCAGAGCAGCGATATAAGAGACGTCGCGCCATGGAGATTCCGCTCACTATTCAGTGTGGTAAGCTAGAAATCCATGCACAACCAAAACCTACACTCACATGCTCTGTAGCTCAACGGGTTGGTGCCACGACTTGGGTTTTGCTTTCAGATAAATGTTTAAAGTGGAGAACGCTGCCATTCCAGATGGATGCTGTGGATAAACGCTACCCAGACAGCTGGGTGTGTCTCATGAACCCCGACGGCAGCCAGGACAGGTACGTTGTTTCATCGGATATGTTTTTAAAGTCACACTAGAATTATTAATGTGATGGAGATGCAAATCCTTGAGATGTTACTGCATGACATACACATGGTGTGCATTTGTCATCGTTCAGGTGCGATGCTCCTGAGCAGAAACCGAATTTGCCATGCGGTGTTCTCAAGAAAGAAAAGCAGGGAGTCGAAGACAAACAGAAAGAGCTGGCAGAGAAAATCAAACAGCAGCAGGAGAAATTAGAGGCCTTAAAAGTACTTCATCACTCACTTTCGCTCCTTTTCCACTTGCTGTTTGTGTACATCAGGATGTAACTAATTGTATTTGACCTTATCAGAAAACCAACACAGTCAAATCTGCGGCAGATATAAAGAAGCTCCCACTGGAGGTCAGCATGAAACCAACAGAGAGCTCTCAGGTACAAACCCAAATTCGGTTTTATAAGATAAGCAGACTGTTAGACTGTGCAGCAGGTCAAATTAGGGCCTATTCTTAATTAGCCAATGTCTGTCAGGATGGCCTCAACAGATTATTCTTATAATTCCCTAACATTGTTTTTGTTGGTGATTTAAAATTGAATTTTCCTCCGTTTCTCTCTCTTTATATTGTGTGTCATCTTCACATGTGGTCATTCAGGCAAATAGGTCTTCTGAAAGGTCCACTGCACGGCCCCGCTCCCCTCCGCTCCCAGCTCACCTTAAAAATGCCACTAGTCTCCCTCCGCCTCGTGCAGTTTCTCAGCGCTCCACCCGGACACCTGCTCCGCCGCCATCCAAAGTCGAAACAGCCAGGTCCAGAGCTGCAGTAAGGCCTCCTCCACCCGCAGCAAAGCCTGCACCCAAAGCCAGAGCCAAAACACCCCCTCCCGCTCGCAGTTCACGGGTAAAGAACCACAGAATGTTTTTGGGTGAAAGTGTTTAACATGGATGCTAAAAAATAAAAATAATCCTGGTATCAATCTCCTTTTATAGACGCCTGCTAAAGCATCATCTTCCAAACCGGCAGCTGTTGGTCTACGCAAGAGACTCATGGAGCTGGACGACAGTGATGAGGAAGATGAGGAAGATGAGGAAGAAGGAGAGGAGGATGAGGAGGACAGCGAGGAGAGCGAGGAGAGCGAAGACGAAAAACATCAAACTAAGAAATCCAAGATGGCTGCGGCACTTGGTTACCATGGGAAAGTGTTAGAGAAGGCCACGCCTCCCAAGCGTAGCAAGTTGGAAGAGGTAAACGCGTTTTGGATTATATAGTAACACGTTTTGGCAACATTACAAAGAGTGTCGGTCAAATTTTGAATTGTGCAGTTATATTCTAAAATGCAACAGTGGAGAATAAACGGCTACCAGGTCTGTCCTGTAAAAGAGATTTATAATCTCAATGGGACCTCCTGGTTAAATAAAGTATTCATAAATAAATAAACCTGTTTGAGCGGTGCTTTGTGTAACTCTCCTGTATATTATGGGATGCTGTCTTTTAAAGCTTGTTGCCTTTCCTGCTTCATAAAAACGTCTCACGGGGCATAAACGTTTTATTAATGAAAGACAATGAGGAGAGACTGACATTAACAGACTCGGGCCGGTTTTGGCCCGCCGCAGGTTACTGAACCTCCAATCAGAGCCCATCTACTGTTGACTTTGCAGGTTAAAATGTGCTCACAACCTGAGAGGAAAGGGGTTTCTGCACCTTTACGACATACCCCAGCCACTGTCTCTAAATCCATTCCCATGCAAGCGCATGGGACTAAAGCAAAGGTAGTTTTATTCAGCCCCCCCCCCCCTCTGAGCTGCATCTACCCTCACAACGTCTGATAACTTCCCCTTTTCATACCTGTATTTAGAAAGTAGCATACGATTTGGCTCTAGTAGTGGCATCGAGTATCTCTATTAACCTTTTCTGTGTGTAATCAATTTATCCCTTTCTCATCTAACACTCCTTTAAATTAGACTTCTAATCTTCTCTTCTGTTGATTTTCTGTGGCGACCCCTCAAGGGACAAGTAGAAAGTACAGTAGCAGTAGTCTAATCGTCTCTGCAGCTTACTCCGCCGTCAAGCATGCTATTCTCTGGTTACAATGGGGCTTTCATTTCTTTCCAGCATCCGGGTTCCAAACGGTTTCCTTTGTCCGTCTTTCTAACAAAAAAGGGTTTCTCTGATTGTAGTTATGCTGATTATTGTTGTGTTGTTGCAGGCGACGGAGAAGTCCCCACAACAGGAACTGGAGAACGACACTAAAAATGCTCAGAAAGGTACGATAACGACTGCCCTGCAACAACATGTCACACGTTACTGGTTAAAAACCAACAGTAAGAGGGATTTCTGCTTATGGATTTACCCCATACAGATAAGGGTTTGCTCGTTGAAGTCCGTGTCAACAAGGAGTGGTACACGGGCAAAGTGGTGGCGGTGGAGGTGAACAAGCAGAGTGTTCGCTGGAAAGTGAAGTTTGATTATGTACCTCGATCCACCCCTAAAGACCGATGGTAAGATTGTATTATTGCCTTTACATCACATCTTTGAAAAGGATGCCAGAGAAATAGAATCCAATGCTTGCCATCTGTGTGTCCGTGAAAGGGTGTTTAAGGGTAGCGATGAAGTCCGGTTGATGCGCCCACCGTCTCCGATCTCGCCTGACACGCAGCAGGAGGCTGAGAAGGGGCCGGCCCGCATGGAGCCAGACACCACTCAACCGGGAACCAGTCGCGAGGTGACTGAGAGTCTGGTCGCTATGCTAAGGTGAGCTCATGGCGTGCAGTGAGCCTGGACTTGTCGTTTTACAATTATTCATTCATTAAATAGATCCCGATGGTGATTTGTTTGCAGGACGATGCTGCGTTACTTCTTCCCTCCTGCATTTAGGATCCCAAAGGATGACGTTAACAGCATGACCGCTGAGGATTTGGTGTCTTTTCCTTTGGTAAGACGAATCACGACTGATGAACTCTAATTTAGAGTAATAAAATGATGCATCCAGTAATGCTACCCACTGGAATAGTACTTCTCAGGATGTGGGAATGTGTTTTCATTGCATATTGTTTATTTTTCCGTGTAGAAAGAATATTTTCAGCAGTACGAATCAGGTCTTCAGTCGCTGTGTAACTCGTACCAGAGCAGAGCTGATGCGAGGGCCAAAGCTGTGGAAGACAAAAGCAACAGCGCCGAGGTCAAGCTCAAAGAGGCAGATGAGAAACTACAGAAGCTACGAACCAACATCGTAGCGCTCCTTCAGAAAGTGCAAGAGGTACGTGTACACGTTCACTGCTCCATCGGCTGTTAGTGATTATCCTAAATGCACTGCTTCCTCTTTGTCTTTGTTCTACTTGTGAATAACAATTAATTATACAGTAAGTAAAATGCCTTTTTTTTAACATTTGTAGGATATTGACATAAATACGGACGATGAGCTCGATGCCTACATAGAAGACCTCCTTACCAAGGGCGACTGAAGACAAGAAAAGAGAAATATACATAAAAGACCTGTAGATAGTAAAGCTGACCGTTTTCCATTCAGCCCCTGCTTGTTGACAGACAGGTGTCTGTTGTCCAAGGACTTCTACTCAAGAGATGAACATTGTTGATCCTTCCACTGTGTGTATCCAGCACTCGTGCGTTCTTTGAGTTCAGGCGGGTTCTCTGGTGTTTCTACATTATTGGTTAGTCTAATAGCCTGTGGGTTTCTTCAAATCCCTTTTTATATATACTTGCTTATATACTTGTATGTTAAACCACGTTCAAGCAAAACCCATCCTGATTCAACTTTAAAATATTTTTTTGTTCATCTAATAAGATATTTAATACAATGTGTTCTCCCATTGTATGAGCAGCTAATGCTGTGAGAAACTGCAAACGTTTGTTCCGTTGTCAGTTGGAGAATCTGAAATTCCGAGTTCCTTACGTCTGCTGGGCATTTGATAGCACAGCTAACGTTTATTTTACCACATTAAAAACACTTCAGTGTTGCCTGTTATCTTACTCTGTTCTGTATTGAGAGTAAGTCAGGTTATTATTTTATAGTTAGGTGGTGTATCACACCAAAAAGCAACTTACTGGGTTTTATCAGTATTCCCTTATGTTCATCATAAATTTAGTGAAAAGGTTGTGTCTTCATAATTAGATTGCCTGTGTCTTTTTGAACAGATTTTTAACACATCGTGGAAATGTTTTATGAAACGGTGCATGCTTTGTGTTCTTTCTTTCTTTTCTTTTTTTAAACTGGAACAAAATATTCCGTATTTTTGAGAAATCTTTACTGAAGACAATAAAACGTTCAGCAACACTTAAGATAAATGTATATCTTATTTTTTTTTTTAAAGGCTATTTGGTAAATGCTAATATACAGGTTAATAGGAACATGTTCCATGTTCAATAGTGTTTGGGTAGAGATAGTTATATTAAATGGATGACGAGTTCACCTTCATTTCAAGGTTTTTGTGGTCTCTAGATTAATTTTGCCTTCCCAAAAACATAGAAAGCAAGCGTAATTTCACTTGATCTCATGTTTTTTAATTAAACTGGATGGTTTGTTGAAGTTATTGTTCTGACAAACTGACCCTTTCATTGGGAAACATGCCAAGGCATTAAAACATTAGTCATTTTAAAACTACACTTGATTTAGATTTGTTTCTCTGTAAAAACAACACAACACACAGTACAAATTATTTATTGACATTACACCATTTGAGGAAACGTTTATCATCACACATAAATGCTCTAGCGCCCGCTTCTGTAGCGGCCGATGGAAAGGCGAAGGAGGAGTATCTCAAAGCGCAGAACGGAAATAGTAGCTTTTGGGCCGCGGGCTCCAGCGCCCCCTGGTGTAGCGGCGAGTAATCGGCGCTTGAGACACCATTGACGGATCGACTGAAGTGTTTTGAGCGAGTTACTGCTGGATTATCGACAGGTAAAACTTCATCTTGGCTTTTCCCTCTTTAATTCACAACATTTAGTGCATGCACAAATGCAGACGGTCAATTTTATATTATTTTTCTTTTATCAATGGAGTTATTTAAACTGACTTAAATCGCAAACTAGAAAAGCACCTTGGCGGAGGTAATAAGAGTTGTTCGTTAGCCCGCTCGTCTTGTCCTCTCAAGTGAAGGAAAGGAAATTTGCTTTAGAGCTACATGTTGTTAGCTTGTAGCTTTTTCAGTTGAGATCTGTAATAATATAGTAATAGTAATTACACTTTAAATGTAACGACGCACCACCGTGTTTTATTACTAATTTACTTTTTTTAATGTGTCTCGTAAAAAAAAAAATTGAACTTGTATTTTGTTCAATATTAACTTGTATTGATCCACTTAATTTATTAAATAACGAAAACAATGCATTTTTTATAGAAGCTTTATACCATACATTATAGTCAACTTAATCAGACAAATAAATGAAAGATTTCAAACAGAGTTGTGCAGAGTTAAGGACGCAAGTCCTGCCTTGTTTGTTTATGCCGTCATTTATAGTTTTGTTCTTTGCACTATGGACCCCCCCTCCCGGCTGTGCCTTGAATAAAGTTTTGAATAGAAAGAGAAAAATGCATAACTTGAATGGACAAGAAAATGAATATATAAATAAATAAATATGTAGCGTAAAATAAGTAATCCTCATTCTCATGGACCAACGCAGCCGCCGCATGATGTCCTTGAGCAGCTGCTGAATCAGTGGGCTTTACTTTGTGTTATGGTATTATAATATGTTTCTAAATGTAAATAGTCCTCTAACTCCCCAGCTGAATAAAAATCCAGTATTTGTTTCTATCTCTAAAGCCTTTACACCATTGAATGCTTCTTCTTCACTGACTTTCTTTCCCCATCCCAGTCTCAAGGTCTTGAGCCATGCCGGTGAGCTCAGCCTTACCGATCCGTCACGTAGCTGGAAGATGCCGCCGAATGATGCGTCGTGGGCTCCCTCTGCAACTCATCCACGTCAGATCAGCGCATGTAGCTGAGCCAGGGACAAGATCTGACGCAGAACCAGTCTGGGAGGCAGCAGGTGACCTGCCATTTTCCAGAGCAAAGATTGGATCTTTTTTCCAAGAAAGACCGTCGCTGAAGAACCCATTCCTTGAGGATTCCTTGCTCAGAGGATACCTGAGGAGGCATCTGCCACAGGAGGTAAAAAGGAAGCCCCCCCCGTCAGTGTCTTTAGTTGCTACTGAGTATAAACTGTAGAGCTAAGCTAACACTCTTCCATTCGTTCTATTGCTGCCACGTTAGGGAGCCGTGAGAGAGCCGGATAGGATTTCCATTGAGTGGTGTTTATGTCCTTGTTCACAGGCGGCGTTCTCAGACTTGTGTGCATTTGGAGAGCGTGTGGCCAATGAGGTGGATGAGTGGGGCCGAGAGTGTGAGGTGACTCCTCCGCGGCTGCTCCACTTTGACCCCTGGGGTCGCAGAGTGGACCACATTCTGACTTCTCCAGCCTGGAAACGCATGAAAGACCTGTCAGCGGAGGAGGGGCTGGTTGCTATCGGCTATGAGAGGCCATATGGCGAGTGGAGGTAAAAACACCAGGGGACACACAAATGCAATAAATCAGTGTTCTAAATGAGACGCTGTGTTTGTGTTTCAGTCGGGTGTACCAAATGAGCAAGTTGTACGTCTTCTCTCCCTCCTCTGGTCTCTACTCCTGTCCTCTGGCCATGACTGACGGCGCTGCTAAAGTCATCAAGGTTTGTCACTAAGACATATTATGTTACGGGCAGATTATTGCTGCTTTGGTTCAGCGGCCTAAACAAGAAGCCCGTTTCCATGTTTCTTATAAGAACACATATTACAGTGGTGACAGCGCTGTGAAGGAAAAGATTGTTCTTTACAGTCGTACGCAAAACTGCTTAATGTACCGTCGGGTGAAAACCTTTCACCAGTGATCACTTATTTAAATGTATTTAATTAGATTATGAATATTTAACACAAGAGCAACATGTGGAGAAATACTATGACGGAACTGTGGACATATTGTTTTTACCTAAACTAGTCTAATAAGCTGAGGTTGTAAATCTATGTTTGTGGGGTGTATATCTGAAGTCTCAAGGTGTCTCATGGCCAGTTGATGAAGCGTTCAGCCGCTTGACTGCCCGTCAGCCGAAACGTTTCTGGACATCTGGACAGTGGATGACAGAAAGACGAGGAGGCTCTGACGTGGGTCAGTAGTCATCGTGTCCAACGCCTGCATGAAGAAAACTTACATTTCACTGATACATTATTATAGTTAAAAATAAGAACAGAGCTGTTTTTTTCTTGTGCCGCTATTGTACTGTTTCATGAGATGCGTCTCCCGGCCTTGCTTTTCCTCAGCCAGTGGCACAGAGACAATGGCTGTCCCCCAAACAGATGGATCATACAAACTACATGGCTTCAAGTGGTTCTCCTCTGCTACCGACGCAGACATGACCCTCACGCTGGCCAGAGTGCAGGACAGAACCGGAGCAGTCACGCCGGTACCGCGGACGCCTGTCACCCGACGCCCCTAGATATTAGTCGTTCCATTTATTGAAGGACATGAAACGATTATATTGCAGCATTTGTCTCTGTCCCACAGGGTAGCAGGGGGTTGTCTTTGTTCTACGCGGAGGTGAGCAGAGAGCAGGATGGTCGGCTGAAGGGCATAGAGGTTCAGAGACTGAAGGACAAACTGGGCACAAGACAGTTGCCGACTGCTGAGTTGCTGCTGGACGGCCTGCCGGCACACAGGGTGATGATCCGACATCGCTTCTCACAGACTCTCTGCGTTGCTGCTAAACCAGCTGCCTTTAATTTGCTAAAATGGCACTTCATTTCACTCAACATCTACTACTAATCATATTGAAGGATGTGTTGCCCCCTTACTCTAATGACGGGGGGGCCTTCAGAAACAAGATGTTCTTATCTTCCCTGTCTGATTTAATCTACATTTTTTTTGTATTTTTGACAAACAAATTGGTTGAAGCTCCTGACATACTCCCCCCCCCCCCCCCCGGCTGAACTTTTGCAGCTCTCAGAGGAAGGGAGAGGCGTGGCTTCCATCGCTAACATGCTGACTATAACTCGGATCCACAATAGTGTCTCTGCTGCAGCTGCAATGAGAAGGCAGGATTAGTACCGATGTCACTTTACTGCACCTGATTCCCATTTCCATAAAGAGGCAGGACATAATCTCAGTGTGCGCGCGTTTGTTCGTAGGGTGGTCCAGTTAGCTCGTGACTACGCCACTCGACGCACTGCCTTTGGGAAACTTCTCAAAGACCATCCGCTGCACATGCAGACTCTCGCTAGGATGGAGGTCAGATATACAAGGTGGATAAGCTGTGCCGTGTTTCCCATCATGCTTCACCAGTGCTTTGCTCTGACGTGTGCAGGTTGAGACACGCGGAGCCTTCCTCCTGGTGATGGATGTGTGTCGCCTCTTGGGTCGAGAGGAAAGCGGCCTGGCGACGCAGCTTGATACGAACCTGCTCCGTCTGCTCACTCCTGTGGTCAAACTGTACACTGGGAAACAGGTGCGTACCTGCCGGATGAAACGTCGTCGCGTTGCTGCGATAGCGACCATTAACGCATCGTTTCCTGTCAGGCGGTGGCTGTGGTGTCGGAAGGTTTGGAAAGCTTTGGTGGACAGGGCTACATGGAGGATACTGGGTTGCCTGGACTACTTCGCGATGCTCAGGTGTGGTCAATATTTAAAAATCAATAGTATTTTTAACTTTTTTTGTTGACATTTTAACACTATCTTTCAGGTGTTGAGTATTTGGGAAGGAACCACAAACGTCCTGTCTCTGGACGTGCTACGTTGTGTAGCTCGTAGCTCAGGAATGGTTCTGCAAGCATACTTCACCCATACTAAGGTGAGCGGTTGGGCCCTGATTCTCCCACACAGGTTGGGCAGGAAGTTGGTGGCAGCAGGAATGTGATGTATTTATTGTTTTCTTTGTAGTCCTTGCTTGTAGGTGCAGCAAATATTTCCTCATTCGCCCCAGCAGTGAAAGCAGTGGACGGTGCTCTGTTAGAACTGGAGGATTTTGTACAGGCAGCAGCTTCCAGAGGATCCGGTTACCTGGAGCTAGCAGCTAGAGACCTGGCATACAGCCTGGCTCGCATCTACATGGGTAGATACCACAATCACGTCGGCATTCGTTCCGTCCTGAAATCAGCGCACAAAGAAATATCAACAAAACATAAGTAGGGACTGTTCCTCAAAACATGCACTACCTAATGCAAATTTGTAGTTATTTTTAAACTCTTAGTTGTCAGAGACTTCAAGTGACATCAGGAGATAAAATTAATCAGACATTGCACTGATTTGTTAGGAGCCACAAAAGGCACGTGTGCTTCCTGGGACCTTCAGCCAGACTTGAATTGAAGGGAGTTCTCCCTTAACTGTCTTCCTGTGAACAGGCGCTCTGCTCATTGATCATGCATGTTGGACGGGAGCCTCGCAATCCGACATCTATGCAGCTCTCAGGTCAGAAAAATGATAGAAGAATTTAAAAAAACGTATTTTATCTTAATGCAAATTCATTTGAGATGTTTTTATTTTCCTTTTTTTTTAGGTGGTGTGAACGGGACTTGTGTCCTGTGGTGACTAAACAGAGGAGAGGCTGCTATGATTCCAGCACTCCGCCACATGATTCTGCGCTGGTCTATGACTGACCAGTCCCAGATGGATGAATCCATCCCTTCATCTGCCACCGCTGGGACTCGATGAATTCCTGTGGCAAATCTAGTTATTTTATCGCACATTTTTTAACGTTATAGATTCATAAAGTTTGGATTTGTTTATTTTTAAAATGAAATTAAGATAATCTACATCGAGGGCCGCGTGTTTTTGTCATAATGCGCCTGAAATTAAATGAGGCCAAAGCTTGATCATGTGGATGCACAGCAATTCTTTTGTGAATTAATACAGAATAAATCAAAACGTGATCAATATTTGGCTGTTTTTCTTTTCTGTCAATTTTTTTCTTCCATCAAGGATCTTGTTTTTTATATTTATTTTGGGGGGGGGGATGTTTTTGTGTGGATAATTTCTACAGGATTACACAAAAACGGGATTTTTTTTTTGGACTAAATTTGACTGGAGAATGAATCTTGTGCCGGAATAAACCCAATTAAATTTTGGTGTGGATGCAATATTTGTTTTCTTTAACTTTGGGATATATTTTTTGTTCATGGACATTTTCTTAAATTTCAAAGAAAACACTAGTTCAGTCGGTCTATAGATAAGTGCTGATTGAATTTAAGGGGAGGTGGTGACTTTTGAATCAGATATGCGGACAATTACGTCAAGCGCTGCATTTTATTTTATTTTATTTATAGGCGTTTTTGGAATTTCCCAGTTTAAGACTAGTCTTTGAACGCAGCACCGCTCTTTGCTGTCGGGACGGTAGGTGGAGCTCTACAGTTGGTGCGTTTACTGCGTGCTGACACAGGAATCAGGAGTCGGTGCAAGTTCCGTGAGTGAAGCAGGGAAGTGAAGCCGCAGCGCTTTAACGACGTGTTATTTGACATTTTTGTTTTGTGTCCCCCCCCCCCCCCCCCCCCACTGAGGGGGTCCGGGAATGGCGGACTAAACGAACCCTTCAACGCGCCAGCAGCGTGGACGCGGATCAAGGATGAAGTGAATTGTGCTTTTTAATCTGTCACATTTTGCCGGTGTCGCTGTCAGCCTCGGACCTCCAGATCCTCGCGATGGACCAGCCTTTTGCGCCTTTCCCCGGTTGGTCTGCAAACATCACGGGAAAGTACAGAGATGAGGTCTGTGCCATTTCATGCTTTAATCATTGTGCAGTTTGCAGGTTGTAAACAGACGTAAACAACTCATGACGTAAATGAACTGTGACTATATTTGGAATCTAACATTCCTCACCTGTCAACAGCTGGAGAGATTTTTACCTTCCCTTGTCCTTAATGCAGGGAACCTGTCATTTCTGTATAAATGTCTCCACCAAGGCAGCTCAGTTTCCCCCACGTTGTTATTACAGCTAAAAGTTAAAGCGCCCTTATGATAAATACCATAACACAGTCATAAGATGACTGCATGGCTACGTTATGATAAATATCACACAGTCATAAGATGACTGCATGGCTACGTTATGATAAATATCACACAGTCATAAGATGACTGCATGACTGCGTTATGATAAATATCACACAGTCATAAGATGACTGCATGACTACGTTATGATAAATATCACACAGTCATAAGATGACTGCATGACTGCGTTATGATAAATATCACACAGTCATAAGATGACTGCATGACTACGGAGTCTTGAATGTTGATCATTTTTGGGTATTGTCATTACTCCCATGGCTCATGCTCCGCCCTTTCACACTAATCTGTAAAGTAACAAATGTGTAATACACTAGAATTGAATTGATCGAAGAAGAAAAACAAAAACAAATTGCATCCAAAACAAAATGGATGAGAGAAACTCCCACTGAGGTCTCCTTGGCCTCTGTTTGTTAAACTGTTGTTACAGGATTGTTAATAATAACTACTTTCCCAACTGCGTCCGCGGTCAAAGTTAATCCTCCAACATTGATCATCATTATCTCTGTCAAACAAGAATTGATGTTTAAAAATAAATTTCCAAAGCAATAAAATATGATTCTTTCATTTTCTGCGATAATGCAATAGAGGTTTTGTTTACTACTCCCGTCTGGATATTTCATTGATTATCAGCCTCTGACCTGTCATCACAGAGGACTTTGTCTGAAGGGTCCACTGTGAGAGGATACTACGCCTCCTTTGCTGTATAGTCTGAGTAAAGTGGGGCCTTGTGTGTTTATATCTACAATGGATTAGCAAGAATAGCGTGATGCAGGCGATTGTGACATTGAATCTCATTCATAATTTGAATTCATTAGCCTTTCATTTGTTAAAATGCATTTCCTAATTTGCTCGTGTCTGGCAGTTGTTTCGACATCACTATCAGTGACTGCATGTCCAGGCATTTAGACAACAGGAAGACTGATATCTGCCTTTGTGTATTTGCTCAGTGTGACCTTGTGATGAACTTCAGTGCTGCAGACCGCTGTGCTTTCGTGAAGAACACCTCGGACTGCAGCAACGAAGACGGCTTCATCAACTATATCTACGTGGCCTTCTGTCTGCTCCCCCCCGACCTCACGCCTCTGACCATCACGCTTTGTGTAAGTCACCGCGCTTGTTGGATCCGTTGTCACCAATCGCCACGAGACTTTGCATTTTAGCGGCAGCCAAACCTTCAAGGAAGCTCAGTGTGCCGTGAGCGAATGGGGGGAATTCTGTGGTTGAGTAAGTCACGTCACGACCTGCAATTAAACGGTCACGCTGAAAAGGATCGCTCTGCAAAGAAGGTTCACTTCCATTTCGGATCAGGAACAAGAAAAGGATCAGCGCACAACATTAACGGAGGTCAACTTCTTCTTTCTGCAGTTCTTGTTTGAGTGCCAGAGACTGAGCTCATTTAAAAAAAGAAAAAAAAGCATCTTAATTTTACTTCCATCTGCTTCTCCACAGATAATATGGCTGCTCTTTTTATTTGTCATTCTTGGACTCACAGCATCTAAGTTGTAAGTGTTTCTCGTGTTGTAATGTACATGATCATAGCTGTATAAATCATTAATTTCGTAGTAATCACTATTAACTACGGCGTCTGATACATTTTTTCACGTGATCCCGTCCTAAATGAGGTCAGATTAACAATCGCATGGCAGCAGAGGATTTTGTCACACTGGTGCAGAGTTGCGCTGAAGCTTGTGGATATTTTGTATAAAATGCTTACTTGACTAGTTTACTAGAGGCTTTTCATCTCCTGAGCCTTTTGAACAACCTTTTCTCCCCAGTTTTTGTCCCAACCTGTCGGCCATCTCCACCAGCCTGCGCCTCACCCACAACGTGGCCGTATCCTTCGCCTGCTGCCTAACGCAGCTGCACTCTGACTGACTTTGTCCTGCTTCTCTTCCTACTTTCTCACATATTACCTTCTAAATGATATTCTACTTGACTCGTGCTTGTCCCGAGGGCGTGACCCTCCTGGCTCTCGGCAATGGCGCCCCAGACATCTTCAGTGCCGTTGCAGCTTTCTCACACCCGCACACTGCCGGGCTGGCGGTTGGCGCGCTATTCGGTGGGCACGGCGTCTCACACACAAACAAATCAACCTTTTTTTTTAAACTATCCAACCTGTTTGGCCTCATCATGCTCCTTCGGTCCCTCCCTCTTTAGGAGCTGGGATTTTTGTTACCACCGTGGTCGCCGGCAGCGTGGCGCTCGTCAAGCCTTTCATCGTGGCCTCCCGCCCATTCCTGCGTGATGTCGTCTTTTACATGGCGGCGGTGTTCTGGACCTTCATCGTGTTGTACAGAGGCTCTATGACAATGGGCGAAACATTGGGTACACGTTTAAATCCACGGATCTCCTTCTGTTACAGAACCATCCATTAGGAGATAAATAGTTATCTTTCAAGCGCTCCTCTATCATTGGTGGACGTTCCAGAAAACAAAGCTTATCTTTTTCTGCGGTCCCATGGCAAGCATCTACTCTGACTGAGAACAATCCCAGAATGCAGTTCAACAAGTCCTCCGTCCTGTCCCATGTCCAGAGGACGTGCATTGGGATATTTTAATATCATGAAAATTATATATATATATATATTAAGTTTTTTAATTTGATACATAGTTTGAACTTTGTTTTAGATTGCAAAGTAGATTAGAAATATGGATAATATATTTCTAATAATATAGAATTATAATATTTGCAGGGGTCTAACGAGAGAAAATCAAATCTTTCAGTGTTGATAAAAAGTTCTAAACTTCACTTTGCTTCATCACGTCCTTTTCCCAGGGTACCTCAGCCTCTATGTGGTGTATGTAGTCACCGTCATCATCAGCGCATACATCTACAACCGGCAGAAACGAGTCAGGAACTCAAGCGTCCAGGACAGTAAACGCAGCCCAGGTCTGAAACAGAAATACAAACACACGCAGGCAAATAAAAACATCTTTCTACGATCTTCAGTGATTTGGTTAAATGTATTTATTTTTGTCTCTGCAACAGAATCCGAGTCATCCGATGACATCGTTCCCAATCCGTGTGCTGGGGTCATCCATGAAGAGTATGGTAGGACTGCAGCACACTGCTCCAATCTCTAATGTACACATTAATGCACAGAAGTTTAAGTCGTGATCCGGTTCTACACATGCATGTGTGTGTTTGCATGGTTCAGAGTCAGAGTACAGACCACTTCTGCCTTACACTGACTCCACGAGTCAGATCTTGCTGAAGTCTCTGAACCCTGTGGACAGCAGGGAGTGGAGAAGGAAATCCCTGAGCTGGAGAGTCTTCAAAATACTGAAGGTGTGTGTGTGCGATACAGACGGATGTAGTAAAAGAATACGCCGACTGTCACATTAAAATAAGAAGAATTGTCCATTGGATGTAAAATATCTCGCTACCGTCTCCCGTCAGATCCCTCTGGAGTTTCTGCTGCTGCTCTGTGTTCCGGTTGTCGACCCTGATAAAGAAGACAGGAACTGGACACGCCCACTGAACTGTCTTCATCTGATCACTGCTCCTCTCGTGTGCGTGCTCACCTTCCAGTCCGGAATATGTAAGAGCCTCAAACTCGCCCCCTCAATACCGAAGACAGCGCGACGCGCAGCAGAGCTGACGCCGGTGTTTACCTTGAACTGACCTCTAGATGCAGATTATCTAATCCAGAATCAGTTTCCTCTCTGGCTGATGACTCTTCTGCTGGGGCTGTTCCTGTCTTCCATTGTCTTCTGCACCACCACTAACGACCGGCCTCCCAAATATCATCCGGTAAGCATTTGAGATCAAACGGAACAGATTCCAACATATAAAGGACGCGAGGAGTCTTTGCAGGGGGCGAGGTGGGCGGGACTAGAACGCTCGTTCGGGGCAACATTATTTAACTGATAAATAATCATTGGCTAATAAACAATGAGGGTTCAATCATTTCCTAGCTAACTCTTATTGATAATCACAAAACTAAGAATCTATGATGGTGCTGCCAGTTATTGGAGGCAGTAAGAACAGATCTGTGGTTCTTATTAAAGTTCTGGTCGAGGTATCTGCCTGTGGTTCATGGGTTCGTGCCCCCCCCCCCCCCCCCCTTCCAGCTGTTTGCGCTGTTGGGATTCCTGGTGAGCGCGGGGTTGATCAGCGCGGCGGCCTCTGAGGTGGTCAGTCTCCTGCACATGCTCGGCGTGGTGCTGGGTCTCAGCACCACTGTCCTGGGACTGACTCTGTTGGCCTGGGGCAACAGCATAGGAGGTATAATGTTTCTAAAACATGCAGGTTTTATATTCTTGTCAATAAATTAATCATTCAAATGTCTCTTTTTTCCCCAGATTGTTTTGCCGACATCACCATCGCTCGGCAGGGTTACCCGCGGATGGCGATCTCTGCCTGCTTCGGAGGCATCATCTTCAGTATCCTTTTTATACAACGTATGTCCGGTAACGTGGCTCGAGGACATGGAGGTGGACGATTACCTTCTTTGACTAGTCCCTTCAGACATGCTGTTTGGGGTAGGTTTAGGATGCCTGGTACAAATGGTGAAAACGCAGTCCGATGTGCAGGTAATCTCCTCAAACACTCGAATCAAGACTTTGTAACTTCGACGTATAAGTACTGCATGCATCGGAAGCCGTCTTTTTCTTCCTCAGTTTGAACCAGGCGGTTTGCTGACGTGGGTTCTCACGGGATCTCTGGGGCTGTCGATGGTTCTGTCCTTCGTCATTATTCCGCTGTGCCGGTTCCAAATGGGGAGGCCCTATGGGATCTTTCTCATCATCTTTTACTGCGTATTTCTCGTCATTGCTCTGCTCACCGAGTTTGGCATGATTCACACTATGTAGACCCGGTTTACAACCTGGGAACTTCCTCTGGTAGTGCTAAATGACACAATATGCTGTACCTTCTTTTTACACAGAACCTTGTGTACTTTCTTAGATGCCCACAGCATCCTTTGCTCGGTTTTGGGAAACCGAGCAGGTAATGACAAACTAAGACTTCTGTGCTCAGGGAGAGCGTAACTATTTCCCACAACGTGCTTTTATTCAGTTTCTCCTTTATGCCGACTGAAGTTGTGGCACTTTAAAGGGGAAAAAAGCAGGTTTTTATAAATGAACACTTTAAAACAATATGTAAACGTAAAATGTTTAAATGACCTTGTATCGAGCTGCTGTTGGGGGAAATAAATATTTTTGGTTTGGTTATTTTATTTATTATAAAAGTCATGTTTCTGGGTTAAATTATTGTGAGTACATAAACACTTAACCTGAAGTATTAAAATGCAAAATGGCACCAAATGATATTTTGAACAGTTTAATAAAATCCCATAGGAACTAAGTTAAATACAATACAGAATACAATATAAAAGTAAAACACTTGAGTCTAGTGAGACATTAGTTAGTACCCGGTATATACGCTGTGCTGTGCTTGTAATGCTGGTTTGAGCTAAAAGGAGTGTATTTCTTTATACTTTTGGACTTTAGAGCACTGAGTAGTAGTGTCTGTGTTAATACTTTTCATACGTGCCATTTAACTAAGGCATCAGGTTTAAGTACTACATGATTTTCAAGGTTACAAAAGGCCTACAGCAGTATAACGCACAGTACACGAGTTCAGAGTTGTACAGGCGCCTCCGTAATATTTACTGCAGTTTTCGAAAAGGCCAAAAAAAGGCCAACATTCTTGCTTCATTGTTCGAGGGGATCAATCCACGCCGTTCCTGTCTGTAACGATGCCTCCAGGAAGGATTCATCATTAACTCGTCTTACGTTCCCATCAGCCTAGAAACCCAGACTGGTGTCCAACTGGAACTGGAGTCATCAGGCTTCTTCTCATTTAAAAGATGCTGAGATGGAGGGGGGCGGGGTTGTTTATGAGGTGCAATCTGTGCATTAGTTGATGCTGTCAGGTCCAGGCTGAGAGTTGAACTGAGGTTCTGGGAAGACAGGATGTTCAGAGACGGGGCTGTCCAGAACCTGCTCCAGGCTTTGGTCAGGCTGAGGCAGATTTTCATGCGAGTACTCTGCATACCACTCCTGGAGAAAGGAGGTGTGGAAAAGGTAAGGAATGGCACCGCACTGAGCAACTGTCCAGTCGTGCAAGAGTTTTACCTGTATCTCCTCTTCATACATTTTCATACTGAGGTCGCTCTTAGTTCTAGACCTACGACCCAGGTAGAACAGAGACGAGTGCTACACACACCGGGAAGGAGGGAAAGCCAGTTAGTGGGGCTTCATTTGAAGTGCAGAGAACAAAGAGTTTAGATTTTAGTGTGTGTGTGTGTGTTTTCTTACCCCACCCCGCTCCATGGCTTGTAAGACTCCCTGCAGAGAGCTGAGGGAGGACAGGCCTGGGCAGGTTTGTTTGTACAGCTCCAGAGTGGACTGCGTCTCGTCACGATTCACCTCGACTTCAAACACTATCCCGTTCTCATCTAGGTCAAGGACACACGGTCGCTAAAATCAGCCGCTGAACCTTAGCTAACGTGCAACCTTTCTATACAGCAGATGAAAATGTTCATCGGCGAAGCATTTTACATGATCATTCGTGTCAGAAGTTATGTTAATATAGAATTAAACACGCTAAAGTACGTTTCGCTTTAGAGGGAAACCATATTGACATTAGATTTATTAAAGCCTGAACCCAAACAATAACTTAAACCTAGTTTGACGCCATGTTTTCACCTTAAAACCTAAAGATTTACATTATAGTAACTTCTATTTTTTGTTTCCAGTTGGGAAAGGTGAGCCACCGCAATGTCTGTCCCCACAAAAAAAAAGAAGTACAATTTCACTCAGTCCCACCCTCTGGGTTCTCGAGGGGCTCCCTGTTCCTGCGGCTGTAGTTCATGCGGAACACAAACGCATCCAGAATGAACGCCACGATGATAGTCATCACTACCTAGAGCGGGAACGGACAAAAAAAACAACCCGAGGTCATGTTCGCAAAAACACTGAAACAGATGATGCCGCATCTGAAGCACATTTTTCTGTGCAGTCCTCACCATGGTAACGATGTAGAAGGTCATGAAGTACAGTCGGCTCCAGTGGCTCGTCATAGAGGTGACTCCTTCCTTTGGGAGAGTGAACGCAGCGACAGTCAAACAGAGACGGTCTGTAGGAAGACTACAATAAAAGGCTTGATCTTACCATGGTGATGTACCAGTTATTGACCACCGTCAGCTCGAACAGAGTCACTGGAGGGAAAAAAATCGATGAAGAAGAAATGAGCTCACACATTTAAAAAAGGTCAGAGGACAGAGAAAACACAAATGAGTTGAGTCCAGCTCCCGGAACTTTCATGATATCGTTTTCTACTCGCACTATAGATCATTTATTCAGTCCTATATGTACTATGAACTATAATACTCATTAGTTTACCATCTTTGCAATCTTAAAAGGAAGCAAATAAAATCCTGGATTAACTTCTTGCAAAACATTCCAATAAAAATGTCCTGGAAAATACAGAAATGTTTTTTCTTTTTTATATAAAATATAATTACCAAAGCTGCTGAGAATGTTGTTGAAGTTATTGAGGTAATAATATCCTTCTATCAATACTGTCTTATTGCCGGTGTGGACGCTGACTTTCTTGTAAGACTCTGCCACTGTGCTGGTGCTGCCATTATGAGAGAGAGAGAGGTGGAACAAACAGTTAGTGGATGTAAATATTTCATTTCCTGCACCACAAGGTATATATAAAAAATATATATATACACACAATAAAATAAAGCTAATATTAGCACGCAGAGAAATAAATAGCAGCCAAGTGTAATTTTCATGACTCACTTGCAGCAGTTGGGATGAATCACATCTGAAAAGAACTCCATCCCCACAATGGCAAAGGAGTAGTAGAAGATGATTAGAGTCAACCCCAGACTTGCCATCCTGGGGAAGAGCTCAAACATGGTGTCCAGCACATTACGGTACCGCTGCTTTATTTTAAACAACCTGTGAGCGATTAAAAAATAAAAATAAAATAGAATAAAAATCGGAATAAAAATCGGAAATGTACAAGAAACTCATGGAAAGAGAAACAGAGGAGTACCGAAGCAGCTGAAGTGGTCGGAGGACTACAATAAAATAAAACGGCTCCATGTCGAATGCTAGAGCAATCAGGCCCAGGAAGGCAAACACCGTCACTGAGAAGTCAAACCTAGACAGACGAGCAAAGTAAAGGATCAACACCGAAAACATGGAACCTGGGGTCGGTGCAAAAATCATTCCAGACATGTTAAAATGAAATGGGTTTTAGTAAAAGTACCGAATCCAAAAGCACACAATCAATCAATCAATCAATCATCCAGCTTCTTACTCACAGATTCCACCCAGAGCTGAAATAAGCCATCGGTCCCAAACCGGAGATTTTCAGTAGCACCTCCACACCATAAACTAAAAGTAAGGCGACAGGGGCGGAGTTATTATCAGTGAAGGTAGACGTAAACGAGATTACAGATTGACACGATCAATGATCAGCTGGAGCTCATTAGGATCTTCTTCATGTGAGGGAGACTCACTGGTCAGGAAAACAATGTAACTCCAGGGGACAAATCTCGACCAGGAGAATCCGCCTGCAGACGGGAGAGGAGAGAGGGGATCAAGGTGAGACAAAGCGGCTTCCTGCAGTTACGTGTTGCCCTGATCAGGAGCCCTTACTGCTCAGCGTGTACGTCTCCACGAGGATCCACACGCCGTTGATGGCCACCACCGCATCTGCCGTCACAACAACAGGTGTCAAAGCTTTACGCTCAGAGAGGGGACTTTTGGATACGAGCGTGCCGGGCGTTACTCTTACACATGGCGTACTGGAAGGCCTTTGACTTCACAAGCAGGTTGATGCCTGTTGGAGGCAGGGCAGAAAGCGTTTAGAGGAGGGAACCGAGAGACGGATTTGTGTATCGAAGTAAACAAACCTTTGAAAATGAGGAACGTCGTGTGCGGAAGGTCGTCAAACCAATGTTCTCCGCTGCGTCGTGCCTGAATGACACACACACACACACACACACACACACACACACACACACGCAGAACGAGTTACACTACAAACAGCCAAAGCAACAAGACGAGAGTAAATCCTGAACACACCCGCTCACCTTCCATTTAAGGCCAGTGACCTCATAGAACTTGTAGAACTCTTCCAAACTGTGGGGGGAGGAGACGCCATTGAAAAGGCGTGAAAATGCAAATGAGTTCAGACAGATTTAAAAGGAAGTGCGTGTCAAACGCTTTTACCAAGTATGGTGCGAATGAATAATGCACAATGTGAAGCGTCTTCGGGTGCCTAGAAAAGCGCTATATAAAATCAAGCATTATTATTATTATTATTATAATTACCTCAGCATCGGAGCCCCCGACGTGTTGAGAGCTTTGTAAGTGAGGAAGCGATCTCTCGCCGACATCCGAGGTCGGTAGAAGCGCATCAGACCGTCAAACTGTTTCAGCGACACTCCCATCGGTCGCTAAAGGCGAGGAGATGACAGCAACGCAAATGGATCAGCCACGAAAAGAAAACACGCTTCCAACCACGTCAGCATTCTCAGTACCTGTCGGCTAACCAGCAGCTGAAAGGCGTGGTCAATCGCAGAACGCTTATGAAGCAAAAGAGATTTAAACTTCATCTTTTCCACATCGTTAAACGTGTCGAACACGACGGCCAGGAGCTGCAGGCAGACAGGAAATGGAACAAATTCAGCGTATTGTCTTTAACACATAATCACGTATTTTTTTAACACAGCAATCAATTTATTTTGGAATTGGGGTTGTGCATCAGACGAGATATTTTAGTTCAGAAAGGTCATCGTACCAGGTTCATGACGAAGTAGAGTTCTATGGACAGATAGACAATGAAGAAAACACAGGACCAGCGGTTCTTGGAGTACGCCGGCATCATCACATCAGGAAAACTACAAAGTGAGGAACAGAAACAGACATGTGGTGACCAAAGCAGTACACAATGAGCTCTAAAACGAGGTAGTACTACTTTAATGTGAGAGTGGCACGACGGCAGAACGTATGACATACTTTGCTGTGGTCAGCAGCACAAACAGACTGACGAGGCTGTTCTCCAGAGTGCTGAAGTACTGAGAAGAGTCAGGACATGTGATCATAGCAGAATGAAAAGACAAAAGGGAACCAGCCATATATAACGTCTTCATTAAACGGCGGGCAGACTGAACTCACTGGGTCAGAGGTGTTTGGAGAGAAGAGGCAGAAACCTGGGAAGACACAACAAGACGGTCCTTAATCGAGACCTTGGATGGTTCCCCTCATTGTAGAATTCTAGATTTTCTTTATGTTTGGCTAAAGAAACTTCATTTAAAGGCATTTCAAACACAATAAAAATGTGGTTTCTTACCCAAAATGGCAAATATAACCATGAAGAAGAGCAGTAATAGGAGGATGTCAATAAAGGGGGGGAGGGACTGGAAGATCTGGCGCAAGTTTCTGATTGGAGGAAGAACACATTGTTGGTGAGGGTTGTTTTCTGAACTGTTTCGTCAAGAGGGTTAAAAAAAAAAATATGTAAAAACTTTGAAGTGATCACAAGTCATAAACATCAGTGACCAGAAAATGTTATCTTTACAGTCAGAGTGTGAAGATTTGAGACACTGACACCTAGTGGCAGAACCCAAACCCATCTCATCGAACGCTCTCGCATGCTTTTTCCTAATTCCTCTCAATCCAGCCTCCGAACAAGAGTGGATTAAAAAGACATTGCGTACCTGCGCACGGCGCCGCAGTATCTGCAGTCGACCAGGAAGATTGGTCTAAGCGCTCTGGTTACTCGTACGTGAGACGTCTGTCTGACCAGAACCACGATGGCCTCCACAAACTGCAGCAGCAACACACACGTCTGCGCGAGGGACAGGAAGCAACGTGAAGCATTTACATTTTTAGAAGCGGAATCTTAAATAACGCCGTTGTGCGCAGTTCTTGCTAAATGATCCCACGACGTGGTCATTGCGTGCTTGGTACCTTCACCATCGTCCTCTTGTGTCGCATGAAGGTGCGGAACCCTAACCAGCGAAGCTTCATGCATAGCTCAAACGCCACCATCACCAGCGCCAGCAGCTCCAGCGTGGCGTGGACCTGCAGACGAGTCGAGTGCACTTTTACCGCGAGTCCTACAGCATGCGTTTGTGTTTTGCTGCATCGGCGTGTATATATATAGGCGTCCGCTCACATAGACATCCAGGCGCAGCGAGGGCACAGCGGGGGCTTCGCACAGCGACAGCATCATCAGCAGCAGCCCCGTCAGCAGCTCCATCATGTAGAACAGGTGGTTGTGAGCAAACAGGTACGCGGCCAGCGCCGTCGGGTTGCGAGGATGGGTGAAGAACTTATCGTTGTTCTCGCCTTCCTGCACGTGAGATTTAAAGGTAATGAACAAATGCTAGTAGTAAACGTTTGTAGTATGAAGCTTTATATCCATTCATAAGACACTTTTTATTCTATGTCCTTTGTTAAATTAGCTGCTAACTAGCTTTTTTTTAAAATCTCGTGATTGTGGGTCCTCGCATCATGTCCAAATGTCCCAACCTGCTGCGATCGGACCCCCCATGACAGTTAGGGTTAGCTATAAGACTTGATTGAGCTTTTATTCGCCTGAATATGACAGAAGGTCCCTTTTTTGGGGGAATATATAGGTGTCCCATCTCATCTATAAAGACAAGTGATGCTAAATGTGTAACTGATTTCCCTCCAAAAGAAAACGTTTCCCCAAGTCAAGCTGTATTTTTCTGCACTTCTACACAACAACAAAACCAAATGCGTAAATACAGATGCTGCTAGAAATACCATCATGCCATCTTAAAAAAGAAAACAATCAAAAGCTTTTCAGCAGCCAGTTCCATGCTATTCTGCTGAAATATGATTTCTAGCCATCGTGTATAAAACAGCCCTAAAAACACAACCCTGTAAGCTTTCACCAAACAAATTATAATATTAAGGACAAATATATATATTTTGCAAATACGTCAACAGGAAGGAACTCGCATTCAACGTGTGTTGCACATTTTACACAACGTTTTATTACCCGCCAGTCACGCGGAGCGGCGGGTGGAACAGAAACCATCACATGACCACGAGAACGTGACGAGATGGCGACTTGCAGCCGCGTGCTGTACCTGCAGGTAGATGGCTGCCTCTTGGTAGTTCATCTCCCAGCTCTGGCGTAAGGACATGCTTTGGGCGCCGTGGTGCTTTGGCCCGGCTGTTGGGATAACAGCATTGTTCACGACGGCATAGTTTCCTCCTCCTCCTCCTCCTCCTCCATCTGGAAGAAAACACTTCAGTGTCAGTGTGTTGTTGCAGCTCACATTTATGTGGAAACTATTTGTTAAAAATAGCCTTTTATTTTCCATCTTTAGCTTTTCTGAAGCAACACACACACACACACACACACACACACACACACACACACACACACACACGCGCGATATATGCCTACCACTGCAGTCTTGTTCTAACTGCGCGGCGTAGGAGGAGATCACTGCTGGACTGTCACTACGGCTCTGATCTTCACGTAAACCAGCTGCCTGCCCACATAATCGCGCCATCAACCGGCCGGGATTGTCTTTATGTCTCAGCTGTTAAATCCACAGCGCCAGCCCCGGTGGGTCACTCACAACACACTGCGTCTATTCCAGCGTCCACACGCACACACACACACACATCTGGAGAAACACACATCCAGCAACGCAGCCACAAGTGAAGTCCGGATGTGAATTATCCAGCCTGGGAATCAAAATGATACCAAAGACTGAAATCCATTCCCGACACCTGGCAATGCTTACGAAACCCAGCACAGCTGCTTCTCTTGTCTTTTACAGCCGCCTCGATGCGAGAGCCCGTCACCGTCACTTCCACCCTGAAATGATCGGCCGTACTTTGACCTTCAGAGAAATCAACCGGGTTCGCACTGATGTCACTTTGTCTCCGGCGGCTCCTTCCTCCCAGGTAGGACACAGACAAGAGACAGATACGCCGTAGAAGGACTGATTTCAGAAGCCAAGGAGGCTACAGACGTGACACCGAATTACTCTGGATCTTCCCATGTTTCCTGCAGCGGGCACGCAGACGGGGATAAAACATAGTGGAGCCCATAAACTTCTGAAACGCAGTCGCAGGAATTTCATTTCAGCTCTGACAGCAGCACATTGGGCTGAAGCGTTATCCTGACAGGAGTACCCCCCCACCCCCCCACCCCTGTGTTTGCCACAAGCTATTCAAGCCCCTCGTGTTTGACAACAAGAACATGTCCAGAGCTCCAGTCGAAAAAAACAGTGGCATCAAACTGACAAAAACAACACACACACACAAAACGCTCAGCAATGATGACAGTTTCTTTCAGGAAAAACTAAAGGTAGTGTTGTCATGATCGGAAGGGTTGAAGCCACCGGGATCAAAACTGTGATAGACACTTAGACCCAGGCACGGGATTCACCACTGAAGAGATAAATGCAACTTATTTCCTCAGCCTCCTGGCTCGACCCCCCCCCCTTCTTTCGAGGAAGCTCAATCAGAAGGAACAGTGTGATACATCCTCCTCGTCCACGACTCCCACACCTCCTTAGTAAAAAAAACAAAACAAACTCCTCTTCCTGTTCACCTCCAGAGCCAGAGAATATGATCCAGCCAGCTCGAACACACAGACACACTTACACACGAGCTGCATACGTAACACACTCATTCTACCGGGAGGGGCTGGGGGGGGCGGTCTGCTGATGCCAGCAGTTTCTCAGATGGCTCATTTTGTAGTTTATAAACAAGGCATACAAAAGGCAGCAGGATTACTATGGTGAGTGGATGCATGGAGCCCCCCCCCCCCCCCCCCCCCCCCCTGCTCACGCACATGCGCACGACACACAAACACGTGAGCTCATATAGCCTGGTGGACAACCGCCATTAAAACAGTGTGACCAGGTCGATCACGCTCAAGGGCTTCAGATTGCACGCCTGCAGATGCACACTATGACGAAGGCTGTGTGACAACTACGGTGGCCCTGAAGTGCAAAACACAACAACAAATCGTAGCGCACACAATAAAGAAGGAATCGCGCAAACAAGAAAAAAACACACACACAAATAATAAATCACGCAAACAAGAAAAAACACACACACAAATAATAAATCACGCAAACAAGAATAGAAAACACACAAACAAGAATCGAAATCACGCAAAACAAGAATACAAAACACGCAAACAAGAATACAAAACACGCAAACAAGAATACAAAACACGCAAGCAAGAATCGAAATCACGCAAACAAGAATAGAATCACGCAAACAAGAAATGAAATCACGCAAACAAGAAATGAAATCACGCAAACAAGAAATGAAATCACGCAAACAAGAATAGAAATCACGCAAACAAGAAATGAAATCACGCAAACAAGAAATGAAATCACGCAAACAAGAATAGAAATCACGCAAACAAGAAATGAAATCACGCAAACAAGAAAACTCCAAACCGGAAATGCTAAATATCGGACATGCAGAGGTCCGAAAGCTGATTGCTGAGAAAGTTCATTTGTAATTATGGCTGCCACCGAAGACATTATCAGTAATTATTTTGATGCGGGACACACTTATGATGCAATAGTTGACATGCGGTTGGTTCATTGTCCAGAATCCCTTGAAGTCTCTTGCCGCAACCACTGCAATAGTTCGGCCGTTCTTCTTCGGGTAACTTTTTACCACAATGACGGCAAAACATATTTTTGTATCTCACGCTGTTCTCTTACCTACTACTCAATTGCTACTAATTGCTGCTCAATTACGGGAAACCTGGAGCGAAAGTCAGAATGATTGACAGTGCTTCTGTCCAATCAGCAACCAGACCCCTCATGTCCGATATTTAGCATTTCCGGTTTGGACATGTCCGATATTTAGCATTTCCGGTTTGGAGTTTTCTTGTTTGCGTGATTTCATTTCTTGTTTGCGTGATTTCTATTCTTGTTTGCGTGATTTCATTTCTTGTTTGCGTGATTTCTATTCTTGTTTGCGTGATTTCGATTCTTGCTTGCGTGTTTTGTATTCTTGTTTGCGTGTTTTGTATTCTTGTTTGCGTGATTTCGATTCTTGCTTGCGTGTTTTGTATTCTTGTTTGCGTGATTTCATTTCTTGTTTGCGTGATTTCGATTCTTGTTTGTGTGATTTCATTTCTTGTTTGCGTGATTCCTTATTTGTGTGTGTGTTTTTTTCTTGTTTGCGCGATTCCTTATTTGTGTGTGTGTTTTTTTCTTGTTTGCGCGATTCCTTCTTTATTGTGTGCAATACGATTTGTTGTTGTGATTTGCACTTCAGGGCCACCGTAGTCAACTGTGAAATTATTCTTATAGCCACATCCACAACGCTGTGATCTGAATTGATCTGAATATTTATTTTTTGAAGCCCTAAAAAACAAACACATTAGAATCAGGGAGAAAATTAAATCTGCAACCACGTCACCACTCATTGATCACTGCTGACAGACACGCTATTTACCGATTGTGTAAAATGTTGAGAAATTTAAGGAGCTTATGTTTTTGGAGTGTGTGTGTATGTTTTCTTAAGTTAGTGTTGCAGGAAATCCTTTAACAATAAACTTTAAGAAGGAATTCCCCATGTGCTAGAGAAATAAATCTTCAGAACTTTTTTTTTTTAACCCAATATACAATTAAAAAACATGTTTTTCTTCATTGAAACGCTCCTGTGATGAGAGAACCTGACTATCATGCTTGTGAATGAGAATGATTACAAACTTAATGTTACTATCTCCATTCAGTGCAGGCAGTAATGGCATTTCTTAGGTTGCATTTTCTGCCTGATAAAAACACTAGAAGAATTAAAGTGATGAGTTCTATGACCTACACAGACACATTCCAATGCAGTTTAAATTAAACTATGACAGAAGATGCTTACTTTCGTCTCCCCTCTCGGCTTCCTCGTTAAGTAAACCGCTGTTCACCTCGTCCCAGGTTAAGATGAGAGGCACGTCGTCGTCAGACTCCATATTAGCAGCAGACAACATGCTGCGATCGAACCTCCAACGAGGGTTAATCTACGGTGAACTGTCCGCTCGCTACAAAGTACATTGTTCGGTCTGCAAACAGCAAGATGCCCTTCACATCTCGGGAGTACGCGCTGCTAACGATGCTACTAGCTAATCGTTGTCTGATACTTTCAATCGATTAAAACGACTCAAATTACATATGGATCAGCTTATGGATTTACACGTTGCAGGAAGCAGGGAAAGCCTTTTTTTTTGTGGCTGCTTTGTCCTGTCAAAGATGGCATCTCTGTCATCCGGCTGTCTCTGGCTGTCACCGCCGGACGGAGACACTCCAGCGCACCATTACGCACACCGGGCTCCCTGCCGGGTCACAGACGGTGTGCGTATTCTAACAAAAAAAAACGATAAATAAGCACAACGACGGTTAATCTGTACGCAAACAAAACCAGACGTTCAGCACGAATTCGACGAAAAGCCCTGCGTCTGCCGCGGCGCGTAGTTAGATCAACAAACAGTCGCGACACCGAAGCAATTTACGGCAGTCCGTGTTATTGTGCCGTGTTCGCATTTTCAAAATAAAGTTCCATCGATCTAAAATTATGTTTAAAAATAAATAAATAAATTGCATTCTGTCTAATTAATTTGTTTTAAATTTATTTAAAAAAGAGTAAATTATAACAATCAGTAATAATCACTCCCAATAATTTTGATGGGATACTTCCTACCGTGTTTGTGGTAACCTAGCAACATAGAAAAAAAACCCTAACTTTTTCCGGCTACGTATCGACAGGAGGTAAGGTGTAAACACTTTTTAAAGTAATTAAATTATAGTAAGCAGTTTGCAGGCTGACTAATTTATCAAACACTAAAAGTAACTAATTTTAAATGTGAGTTTCCAGAGTCTAACGTGTAGCTAATCAGACTTGTGATGGTTTATGATTACGTTATGATCACGGTGAACTGACTTGGGGCGTCAGTATCCCTAATTTACGTCTTTTATCTGCCTGTATATTTGAGGTTTACATTATGGAACTGTGGAAGGTTCTTTGTTGTCATCTTTTTGGCATTGTCGCTCTTTCTTTGGCAAATTTGTGTGGATATTTTGAAATTGTGAATCATTTGTGCATATACTTAACATCAGTGAAAGCAAACCGAAATCTCCAAAATGTAATATCAATGTCATAACATTACCAGATTGTTATAATCTTTGCTGTTGTTTTCTCTGTTCCTCTCTCTGAATGATAACAGGATGTCCACAAACGCTGAATCTGTAAGAGTGAAGGCAACGATCCAGTGTGAGCCGAGGAAACTCTCTCCTGACGCTCAATGCATCTCAACCATATTGGACGACTGCATCTGCAAAGTTGAGATTGTAGCAGCTCTGGATGCTTTCCTGCAGTCCAGCCCTCTGTCCGGAGTCGTGGACGAGACTTTTAGAAGGGCACTTCAAGAGCATCTTAAATTAGTTGAAAGGCTAAAGCTTCAAGTTGGCCCCAAACAAAACTCAGACAAGGAACAAAAGGGAGAAGGAAATGAAGCTCAGCTCGAGAAGGACATCAAGTCCTCTGTAAGGAATCTCCTCAGGCATGTCCGAGACCACCCTGATGCCCTTATTGGTTTGAGAGCAGAGCCAGGTTGGGAGATAGGAGAGAGTGAGCGCTCACTCATTAGTGAGTTCAGGAAGTTTCAGAGTCATGTGTCCGAAAAGTTGCAGCTCAGTGTGGAAGAGGAGCAAGAGCTGGCTCACTGCAAGCAGGTGCCTCCGTCCACTCTGGCCAATGCGGAGAGAGAAGTCTC